>NW_010421152.1:10343-12981 GCF_000710305.1 Buceros rhinoceros silvestris
TTTTCCCCCATCCAATACACAGCTGCTTGGCTCCAGGCAGTGAGGCTGAATTTGGGTGGTGGGCAGAGCAAGCCCTGAACCCCCCATCTGCTCCAAGGACACCCAATTCCACACACACATAGAAAGCCCCTCCAAACAATCAAACAAACCCCCCAAAAAGCAGAGGGGGAGGTGAGCAGAGCAGTCAAAGCAAGGGATGCTTGAGGGGGGAATTGAGGTCACTGCGCTCCTGCTGCCTCCAGCTCAGTGCAGCTACTCCCATCCGAGACCAAACAAACTCATTCCAGCTGTGGACTCTCTCCAGGGCTGGACAGCGCTGCCAGCTTTCTCCCGGGCAGCCTGTACCCTCCAGGCTCCCCATCAGCCTGGGCATGACCAAGTGTGGATGGGGCCGTGCTGGTCCTCTCTTCTGCATGGCCATCCTGGCCAATCCTATCCCTGGTGCAGTCTGGGGCCTTTCCCAGCCACTGAGTGATGAGGATCAGTCCCCAAAGGGAGGCTGGGTTGGGGTGAGCACTGGTGGCAGCTCTGTGAGGAGCAGGTTTGGGGGCCAGGACGCTTTCCAAAGTCCTTCCAAGTCTGCAGGCACTGAGCTAAGAGGCCACACCGGGTGATGGGCAGGGAAGGGAGGCACTGATGGCTGAGAAACATGCTCAGGGCTGCACAGGGAGCCTGTGGCAGAGGAGAGGACTAATCTGCTGGCTGAGCAGGTTAGTCCTCTCAGCAGCTTCATTCATAGGCAGGGTACGCATACCCTGCACCCCATCCCATCCCTACCCACTCTCTCAAGGACCCTTTGCAGTCACTACAGGCAAAGTTTGGAGGTGGAGGGTAATAAGGGGAAGGTGGTTCAGACCCAACTTTGCATGACCTCCTTCCCTCAATGACAGAGGGTGGGGCAGGGAAGGCACAAGGCAGGACGATCCTTATCCTCCTCGGCTCTTTGTGCCAGAGCCAGGCAGATGGGTGGCCCTGCCAGCTCAGTGGCCACAGGCTCTTCCAAGCCCAGCTTCATCTGCCAGCTAATAACCCTTTGCTCCTCTCCACCTCTGCATTGTCTCCTCACAAGCAGACACATGAGCCCCAGCCTTCTGGCAGCCTCAGGCAGGCACCGTCCCCACGGCATCCCCGGAGAGATGGCGAGCAGGAACCCACAGCCAGGGGAAAGCAGGATGGCAAGTTGGCGGAGAGACCATGGGTGTCAGACCACATAAATCAAGCTCCGAAGTCTTCCTATTTAACACACTCTTCCCCTTCGAGTTGTCAGTGAAACCGTTAATTAATTAGCTAATCCCACAATGAAGTGGATTCTAAATGGATCTCCCCTCCCTTCCCCCCATTTAGGTAATTACTGCTGAGGGAGCTTTTGTGAGAGTAATTTTCCAGCAGGGACAGCCCCGGATGGCAGAGGGAGATGAATTTTAAGAGGGGGGAAATGATAATACAAAGGGGGGGATGAAGGAGGACTCCATCTGCAGGGCAGCACTCTTTGAGGCACAGCCGGGGCCAGGAGACCTGTCTCCTGGCCAAGGAGGAGACCAAGGTAGGACACGCTCAGCACCCACATACAGGAGCCAGCGCAAAAAGGTCATCTCAGGCTGCTCCTGACAGCAGCACCAGCCTGGCTCCTCTCTGCTCCATCCTCCCCTTGCCTCAGCCAGGAGATGCCCAGGCTTTGGGCAGCTGCAGCGATGCATCTCCAGCACCAGCCAGCGAGGGCAGAGCGCTCCATCCCTGCAGCAACGGTGGCAAAGTCGCAGCAGGTTTGCCACGCTGGAGCACACCTGTCTATCCAACACTCCGACCAGCACCACCAGCTACAGCTTAAGCCTGTCTGGTTCTGAAGAGCTTTCCACAATAAGAAATTGGTTAGGAGGAACGAAGACAAAACCCCAAAGCCTTAAAGAGGGTTTGTTTTCCAAGTCAAGGGTGATGGGGTTTCATGGCTGAGCAGAAAAATAAGCCAGCAGGCCTCAGCCCAGCACCTACTGGGGCATTTATTTCAGTAAAGGCACAAAGACAGCACTGGTAGCACCAGGAGCAGCATTTCCTCTTCATATCTTGCTCCTTCCATGCCCCTGAGCAGCCCCGAATCCTTTTTTGTTCCTCACTATGTCAAGCAAAGTCTCCAAGTGAAGATTTTTCAAAGGCATGCTGAGTTTTAGATCCTGAGTTTCATGTCCCCAAGTTCTGCTGTGTCCAACAGAGATACCGCAGGAGTGGTGCGAGCCTGTCTGCCGCAGCCGAGCTGCCTTTCAACTGCCTCACGTCGCTCATCAGTGGGTTCAAAATCAAAGGTTATTGCAGAAAAATCACAGCTTGGCTGTCTTATGGGTGCAAAGAAATCCCAGACTGCAAAGACATCCTCCCCGCAGCCATTCCTGGCCTCCAGGCACGAGGGGATGGCGAGGTCAGATGGGTGGCAGAAACCAGAGTCTCGGAGACTTCTCCCCTTGGGGTGGGGACAGCAGGATAAAGATCTCCCTGGTGCATATCTACGACCTGGGCTCAATAAAAAGGTGCAAGAGCGTTCCAGGGGACACTCAAGTGTCAGGTGAGCATTTGCTCACCAGTACAGGGTAGGAAACTGGGTTTGCTGCGGGGAAGTTGCTCCAATTTAGCAGGTGCCTACAGCTTG
>NW_010421152.1:13112-24225 GCF_000710305.1 Buceros rhinoceros silvestris
AAGCAGTTCCCTGAGCAGCCACCCTGCGCCTGGCAGAGAGAGACGCATTTTCCATCCCTTCCCATGTACATACTCATTTCCCCTGGGACACAGAGCAGCAATGTCTCCTTCTTTAGGTAGCTCACTCTAGCATATCAGGCTCCCAGAAAAACCTCGTTGCTACCAGCTCTGAGCTGAGAGAGTCACGGATGGGGAAGGCAGAGCTTCTCTCTCTGACTCTGGGGATGTGATGAACAGGGTTGTACAGCTAGAAACCCTTTAATACCCTTTTTCCTTAAGGCTCTCCCCAAATATAGCCGGGAGAAGACGGGTGCAGTTCTGACGGTACTGCAGCTCAAGCGGCTTAGAGGACTTTCCGCTCTCTCTTACTTTCTTTCTTGTGGCTTTCAGCTGCCTACCGCTGCCTACAAACAGTTTGGCAGAGGAAGCCCGTTTGTTTCTCCTCCCAAGGAACAGACTAAACCTCAGCCTTTCACACTGCAAGCTCCAGCTGAAAAGAACAGCCGGGGACAGCCCTGAGAAGTGCTGGAGGTCGCTTGGGGACACAACCTGCTCCGGGGCTTGCTGGCGGAGAACAGCCCAGAGGCGGGGCAGGAGGGCCTTGGGAGGGGGTTATCAGGCTCTGCTAAGGCCATGGAGGATCTTTTATAAGTTGTCATGGAAAACTTGTTATTTAGAGGTAAGTCCAGGTAATCCAAAAAGCTGAGCAGGGTATGGTGGAGGAATGGCTCTGATTCAGGGCGTAAAATCCAAAACTAGAATGACAAGGGCTTAATGCCGAGCTCAAAGGGTGCTGTGCTGGTCAGCCGTGTTTATGGGATGGTCTGAGGGGCACCACTCTGGTTTCTGGTGCGAAACCAGCCCAGCTGTGTCCACACACCTCACTCAAAGGCCTACAGCTGGGACACGCGACCCCTTCACCAGAAGAAGTGCCTCCACAGTAGGGTTGGTCCCATCAGGACAGCATGAGGAGGAGGAAAAATCACCCAGCCCAGTTGTTATCCATTCTTCAGCCACAGACATAGTGCCAGAGGCTGCGACCGCTTTAATCTGCATCTCCCCTCTCACTCCCGCTAGAAGCAAGTGTAGTCAGCTGGAAAATTAAGACCCAGGGTTGAACCCGGAGGGGCATTAAGAGGAATGGCTTGGCCAGCAGATACGCAGAACAGCCTGCCTCTGCCCCGTGGCATCGCTGTGCCACCCCAGCTCTCCCTCCCTTCCTCCCCATTCAGGCGATGCCGGCTCCCCGCACTCGGCATCACGGCCACAGCGTGGTAAATCACCGGCGACAGCTCCAGCGGGCACAGCGCGCTGGAAGCACGCTCCTGCCCGCGCTCAAAAAACCCGGCGCCCCGCCCTCGGCATCGCGGCCACAGCGTGGTAAATCACCGGCGACAGCTCCAGCGGGCACAGCGCGCTGGAAGCACGCTCCTGCCCGCGCTCACGGGCAGCTGTCGCGGGCAGAGGTCCAAGGTCAGCTAAGTGTTTAATGGGCCTCCTGCGAGGAGGACCTGTGATGAAAGGTGGGCGGGAGAGGAGGCGAGAAGGGAGCATATGTCACAGCCTGAGCTCCGGGGCTGGGATGAAGTGACAGGGGAACGGTTCCCATGCAGACAAGCGAGCAGAGAGGATTGCTTTCCCAAGCCAGTCTCTTTTTCCAGGAGCACAGCAGGGACCTGCTGTGACCTTTAGCATCCATGTGCTTGCAACTTGAACATGGGTGATGGGTATCTGGATGTCCGTAGCAGGAGATCCTGCCAGGATGAAGGCCAGGAGAGCGCAGACAAGAACTGCAGCTCTCCTAACAGCTACGACAAAGGCCACAATGCAAAGCAAAGCCAAATCGAGTGAGACAAGCCTCCGCTGGGACTCATCCTGCCTCAGAACCTGTGTTTCCCTGAGCTCAGTTAGACCAGAAGCTGGGCAGGAGGGAAAGGTCTGTGCACTTATACAACACTGGCTTCAACTGTGATCAGGAGAAACAGAGTGAAGACACAGCACCTGGGCGTGAGCTATCGAGCAAGACCACCCTGGTTCTGCAAGCTTCTTGTCCAAGCACTCCTGGAGCCAGGCAGTCCCGACAGCTCCTTACCTCAGCGCTGCTGGTCAGCACTACTGATAAAGAAACAACGTCTGGATGAACATGGTGGTTTCAGATTGTTTTAAATTATCAAACTACCAGGCAGGGGCACCCACAACTCAAGTAAAAAACCCATTTCCGACTGCTGCAGCCAGAGCAGAGGCAGGGTCTGAGCCCTGTCCTTAGGAGGGCTACAGGTTACAAGTAACCATTCAAAAGTAAAAGAGGTGCTGACTCCCCTGCAAAACCTCTTCCAAAGGGAAAAACAACAACCTCTGCCTCTGTCTCACGCCAGCTTCCCCTCTTCCACCTCCACAAAACTTGTCTCATGGCCCTTCTCATGACCGAACCTGCAGAAAGCCTGTGAGGGTTGTGCTCAGCTCTTATCAGCTGGCTTCAGCCTGTTGCCTGGGCATGGGTGGCATCCCAGGAAAACTCTGTCCAGGCTTGTGTTTTCCCACGTTTCTGAGGGTTGGCAGCGCAGCAGGAGGGCTTTGGTGCAAGGGAAGCTGCAGCATCACCTGCCCACCGTGTGCACCTCAGCCTGATTTCACCCAGCTCCCAGGCTTTGGGGGGTGGAGGGAAGCGCAGGCAATGTGAGGAAGAGCAGAGGGCTGGTGCTGAGCAACCTGTCCTGGGGGGAAAGTGGGGGGAGAGGAGGCCACTGGGGACGTGGGATATGAGGTTTGCTTTTGCAGACTGAATCAAATGGTGGAAAGCTGGTGAATTAGCAGTGTTTGCTGAGCAAACGCTGCCGGGTGGGGATAGGCAGAGGAAGAGTGTTTGAGCACACAGTCCTTTATTTGCCAGCAAACATCTCCAGCTCCTCCTCCCCTTCCCCTGTTCCTCCCTGCCCCTTCCCCAGCTTGTGCTCCAAAGAGGCCGGATGATGCCTCCCAAGAGGAGGAGAGCTGGAATTCCCAAGGGAGGGGGGAAACATAGGAGAAGCGTTTTCTTTGCCCAAAGTGCCTGCACCAGAGCAGACAAGAGGATGGTGGTGGCTGGAGGGAGGGGGTGGATTTTGAGTGAGAAAACCCCCCACAACGCAACCAACTCCTCTTCAGCATTACTTCTGTATTTTCCATACAAACCGGCTGGATTTTCCATCTCAGACAGGGGCTGCGCTTCGAATGAAGACACTGAGGCCACTGTAAAACACAAGACGCGCTGCAGAGACTTGGGCATCACCTCAGGAAGCTGCTGCTCCGAAAGACTTGAGGGTCAGCTGCTTCTTGCAAGTCAAGATAGACTTGGGTTTTTGGGTTGGTTGTTTGTTCATTTCCTTCATTTGGCTCTGTGTTCTGGAGCTGAGCTCAAACCCCACAGCATCTCCAGAGCAGGCTTGGTAACTTCTTCCAGATCTTTCTCCCAGCCCAGAGAGGGGTTTGAGATCAGCCCTCATCCCTTGGCTGGAATCATCTGTGCCAAGGCTGAAGCACCTGGTCCCCTGTTGTGCTGGGTCTGTGTCCAGTCGCCAGAAGAGACAGATGTGATCTCTCTGTAACTGGGACTGGCAGGTGAGTGTGGAGCTGCAAGGCTCTGGAAGAAGAGGTGAAGGTGCCAGAGACGACAGTCCAGCAGGCTGGATTTCACCTGCTGGCCAGGGGATGATCAGCTTACAGGATCATTCAACTTACAGGATGCTGCTAAAGCCACTTTCTCTCAATATCTCCATCATTTCATCTAGTCTTGAGTGCCTGCTTACCGGGTATGATCTCTGACTCCCTGTTTGGCAGTCATCACCTCCTTGCTTATGTAATTGGAACCAACCTGACGATCAGCAGCACTGGGTGCTCCAGGGTGACTTGCAGCACACCTCTGCCAGCCATTTGACCCGCTACCTGTGACATCTGGTGGCTCTGGCTCAAAGGAGAGGACAGAAGATGGGACCTGTGACATCCATCCCTTTCTGATTTCAAAGCAAGTCAATCTCCTTCTACGTCCATCTCTTCTAAGCAAGATACATCTGCTCTGGAAACCTTGCCTGTCATCCCAGTTACCTGTTGACGCTTCGTGTCCCTCTGGTCCTGAGTGTTCCAAAACCTCCTCCCACATTCCTCAGGCCTCCTCACCACGGTCTCATCTGCTGCAGCCTTTGGCCAACCCTTCAGTGAACCATATTGCAAATCATCTTCCACTACTGGCCGACTGCTGCAAAAATGCTAGGGCCAGGGTGTCACCTCCATTCATAAAACATCCCCCTCTGCAACTGCTGGACTGGCTTTTATGGAGCAATCTTAATGTTCATTCACCCTTTGAAGGCCAGGTGCTTAGACAGCAGCTGTGCTACACACGCTGCTGCGTGAATTACTCATCGCTGGCAACGCATGCATCATTCATTACTAAACTGCGTGTGCGCTTGGCCTGTGGCTTAATCTGACGCCACCACAGTGGCTGCAGGAGGAATCCAGCCATGTGTAAAAGCAGCGACACCCTTCGTGCCCACCCCTGGTCAGCAGTGGCACTGCCTTCCATGGCGGTGGTGGTGGCAGATTTAACGTGTCTCCAAGAAAGAGCCGTGCCCTGGTATCCACCACAGCACACCAGCGGAGAAGGATTACAAATGAACACGCACAAAATTAGCTCTTTCTGAAGATATAAATTATTGGTGGTGAGAAATCTTCAGCTGCTATAAATCAGCAAATTGTCACCGAAGGAAGTGGAGCAGTGCTGATTTACACCGCCTGGCAGCTTGGTCCAGCTTTGGGAGCTTTGTCTGGGATTAGTGGGAGAAATTGTTGGGGAGGGGAAGAGTCTCATTACCTTGTCCTGGCTAATGCTTTGCTTTTCTCCGGTGCATGTTGTTGTTAGGAGCTGGATCTAATTAGTCGTTGCAGGAAATGCCTCTGCTCCTCCTGTTCCCCACTGCTTGGGAGGGGAAGGGGAGAAGTTAATCCTGGCCAACGTGGGAACAAACCCTGTTGTAAAAGCAGGTCCTGATCCCATAATTTGCTCCGCAAAGAAGCACGTGCCTGGGCACGCCAAACCTTCCCAGCTCTAGGAAGACTTGGAGAATATGCATGGGCTCTCCCACCAAAAACCAGCAGGGTCAGCCTGCAAAATGCTCAGCTGTCCCAGACAGCGTCACTAACAGCCATCTAAACTCAGGCCGAGCAACCAAACAGTGTGCAGGTCAGGAGAAATCTTCCCTGTGTCCCATCATGGCTCACGCTGTGGGAAGAGGCTCCTCAGGGAGCAGCAAGGGCCAGTTGCCCCCAAGCAAAGGGGAGCCAGGGGTGAACCCAGTGCAGGGTGCTCCTTACACCATCCTACAACTGTCCCAGAGAAGACAAGTGGGTGAACCAAGGATTTACCCAGGGTGTCCAGAGACAAGCTACGTAGAGCATAGGTCAAGGTCCATCCAGGAGGCAGAGCCGGAGACGAGTGCATCAACAGCATGGCCCAGGGAGTAGGATCCCAACCTCACAGGCTCTGGTGATCTCTTCCAGGTCCATCTATGCAAGCTCCTGGCTCCCAGAGAAATATGAATTTACTAGCTGGGCTGATTAGCTGGGATGACCTGACTCCCTTCAGCACTGGAGCCACCTCTCCAGCCCAAGGAGCTCTTCAGGCAGACAACAGGCACGTGTGTGCTTTTAGCTCTCACACCTACTAGGCACAGTCTGTTCAGCTCAACATATCCTGGTGGTGATAAGTGCTGAAGCAGCACCAAGGATCTCCCCACCGTGGAGAAGGCTTTGGCTCTGCGCACTGTATTTAGCATTACAGGCAAGACCAATGATTTACGTTGAAGTCCAAAGGTGGGACAGGAGGAGAGGAAGGAATTTACCACCTTCTGCAGCAGAACCAGCACTGGGAAATACCTCCCTATGCTTCGTCAGCTGCAGTTCACGATGGGACATAAACACACATCTCTGGTACTGGAGTAATAACCTCCAGGTCTAGGGCAGAGCAGACATGGCTGGTGGTAGCCTATCTAACATCTTTACAGGTTGATCTGCTGTTCTCCCTCACCCTGTGCCTTCTTCAGGCTTTCCCAGTACTTCTCTTGGCTCCGTGACACAGTCCCAGCTCCCCAGGCAGAGCTGGAAGCAGGGAGCAGTGACTCAAAGGTCAATGGGGACATCCCAGCACAGACTGGGATGGAGCTCAGCAAGCTGCTTCACAAACACCAAGTTTGGTCCAAATGCTTTCCTTGTGGATCACTTCGCTGTTTGCAGATCTAGTGCCAGTTTGCAGTGTTGGTTTTCACCAAACACGAGTACAACTCAGAGAGACACCAACTGGGAGCCTGGCAGTGGGTTGTACATGCTTTATTTTCACTGTCCCTGGAAACCAGTGCAGAAGATCACTCTCCCTGTGGTGACACAGGCAGCAACACACCCCCGCCGGTGGACAGTGCCAATCCCTTCAGCTATACCAGGTTTCCTATCTGCACAACTGCCAGCTGGGCCCGCACTACGGCTGGCAGCAGGAGCATCCACACACCCTCACCAGAGCTGTATGCCAGCTTGCCTTGGCCAGGATGGGAGGTTGTTCTTTTCTGTGGAAAGGGGAGAATGACAGCTTTTCTTATCAGTTGAGGAGGGCTGATGATAACCAGTGAGCTCAAACAGGTGCGAGATCTTGGAGATCATACCTAAAGAATTCACGTGGATATAACTAATTTCATGCCTACGGGATGAACCACTGAACACCAGCAGATTCAAGCTGTTCTCAGTTCTTGATACCCCCCCAGTTGAACCTTGACTAAAGCAAGGACAGCCTCCAAAATCCCCACTGCCTTTTGACATTCTGGTAGTGAAGTTTTCCTTCCTGAAATGCAGTGAGAGGGACTGTCCTCACAACAGGCCAGGAGCTGCCACTGTCACTTGGAGCCAATGATCTCCTGGTCAGACATCCCATGGTCCTGCACAAGGCCATGCAGCTGAACAGCCGCCTGAGCTTCAGTCAAAACCACAGGCGAGGGAGCTATTTTTATCCCAGAGAGCTGGCGACTGAGCGCACAGGCAGGTATTCTCACCACCAAGCTGTCAGCACCTCCTGTGCCCGCAGAAGGTGATTCGTAGCCTGTGATCCGAGTCATTCCCCCTGTGGGCAAATCTCTCCTCACTAAACGTGGGAGAAGACTAACCTCCCCCTCTGTGTCCTGCGGTTGGCGGGGATATCGCGCTGCTTGCACCAGTCCAGTTACACCCAGTAGGGTGTGTGGTGGGGTCTCCAGCCCACACTAATTTTCTGGCTTGCCCTTGGCAACACTCGCTATGACCATCTCCAGCAGCCATCGGCCAAGGCATGAGTGTGAGGCCTTTCTGCATCCTCCAACGCTGGCTGAACAGACCGTGGATAAATCATCCTGGAATCAGAATACACCTCAGAAAAGTCAGGGAGAGCTGGCAAAGCTTGCGGCACGGGGCAGGTGTGATGCACGTAAAGACGCACGTGTGTGTGCACACACACTGCTCCCCATCTCCTCGGCCTCCTCCCGCTCCTTCTCTCTCTTTCATCCTTCTGAAAGAAAACTTGATGATTTCTGGGCTTTGTTGGTGGTTGGGAGGACACTGGATAAAGAGTCTGAGAAAGTGAAAGAGGGTGCGCAGGGCTGCAGGAGGAGAAGGAGGGGAGAGCAGGAGAAGGAGGGATTCTCGGTATCTACAAGGGAATTAAAGCGCTTTTACTGGAGTGAAGAAATCAGCTAAAGAATGGCAGGCGAACAAAAGCAGCAAGGCTATGGACAAGTCGCTCTGAATAGATCCAGATCCCCTTAAGTTTGTAACACCCCCTACACACTTCTTTTTTCCCCTTCCCCCCCTTAAGCCTTTGCTCCTCACTCCTTCCAAGAACAAATGCAGCGCAGGGGGAAAAGGAAAAAAAAATAAAACCACACGAGGGAGGGGAGGAGTGGAAGAAAGCTAAAAAAAAATCAAATAAAATAAAAGGTAATCCTCAGCCACTTTGCCCCTCTGGGGGCTGCTCTGGGCCAGATTAAAGGTCCGGTGTGAAACCATTCTGCTATTCAGATGCGATAAGCAGGATTTACAAGCAAAGAGAAAGAGAGAAAAGAATGGGGGAGAGGAGAAAAGGAGAATTATTTGTGTCTCTTAATACTTGTTAAGCACTTCTCTTTTGCTAGACCAGACAAGACACAGCTCGGCTCAAAGTCCATGCACAATCCTGCCCGCTTGTCCAACACCCCCCACTCCCTCCCTCCCTGCCTTCCACTTGGGTTTGCTTTCCCCCGCCCCCATCCAACGCGAGCAGGCAACACTTTGTTGCTACTGAGCTGAAATTGGTCTCCTCTCCGAGCGGCACACAAAGAGAATGGCAATTAACCTTCCTGTTCCCTGGTGACAGCGATCTAATCAGCGCTGCGCCCAGGCCAGGGCCAGCAGCTCAAAGGCAACAGCCTTTGTGCAAGGGTTGGGTGGCATGTGGAATGGGGGGGCTGTCGGCCACATCCTATATCTGGGATGGGGTGGGTGCTCCATGAACAACCAACTTGGATTATTTTAGGTCAACCAGCTTAAGATGACGTGGGAGGCTCTTCAGCCAGCATCGTGAGGAGATCTCAGTGGCTGCTGCTGGCATGAATTTGGGCCACCACGCCCTGTATGAAATAAGACATGGATCTGCTGGAGCTGGTCCAGAGGAGGCCACAAAAAACATCAAAGGGATGGAGCACCTCTCCTATGAGGACAGGCTGAGAGAGTTGGGGTTGTTCATCCTGGAGAAGAGAAGGCTCTGGGGACACGTTATCGCAGCCTTCCAGTACCTAAAGGGGTCTATAGGGATAGGGACAATCTTTTTAGCAGGGCCAGTTGTAACAGGACAAGGGGTGATGGTTTTAAACTAGAAGAGGGAGATTCAGATTAGACACAAGGAAGAAATTTTTTAGGATGAGGGTGGTGAAACACTGAAACAGGTTGTCCAGAAAGGTGATAGAAGCCCCATCCCTGGAAACATTCCAGGTGAGGTTGGACGGGGCTCTGAGCAACCTGCTCTAGTTAAAGATCCCTGCTCACTGCGGAGGGGTTGGACTAGATGAGCGTCAAAGGTCCCCTCCAACCCAGACCATTCTATGATTCTACGAAATTCTGGCCAAGTGCAGCCCTGCACCAGGTAGTCCTCATTGCTGTGGGCCCAGTAGCACAAGCCTGCTGAGGCCACAGGGTAGCAGCAGAATGATGCTACAAAGATGTTGCAAGAGGTGCCTGGGGGTGATGTGGTGGAGCCCCCAGATAGAGCCAGGCCCACCTTCATTTGGGCCCTGTGCAGAGCTGATTGGATCATATGGTCCTTAGGTCCTTGCAGCCTAAGGAAACCTGAGCGTTTGGAGTCTCCTCACTGCGGCTGCTCACGGGAAGTTAATCAATCCTCGCGGCTGCTTCAGGCACTACAGAACTGGATGGTGGGAGAACAGTTCTTGTGGGAGGAAGGAGGGGAAGGCCAGCCCAACCTCCCATCACCAGCACTCTTCTCTGGATGAGGAAGGCACTTGTGGTCTTTCATAGCCGAGAACTACACACTGAGACCTGCAAATCTAGTCTTTGGTTTTAAAACTTCTAGATAATCTCGTAAACTTTTTTTTTTTTTTAAGTGGAAAATAGGGTTGTTAGAAAAGCCTCAAACATCCTTTACAAAAGAACCACTACTCACCGGTGACTCTTGTCAGCAATCCTCCTCCACTCCATATTTTTCCATTTTGGCTAGAGCTGGGGATGAGAGACAGCAAGTGCATTATTAAAAGACCAAGATGAAAGTGTTGGGTGTGTGCTACATTCGAGGGAGAAAATATGAACCTCCTGGAGGTCCATTAGAAATCGAGAAATGCTTTAATTTGGTTTTTTAAGCCTCTGAAAAATCCATCCATTGACCTGTTCTCTAATTGTGACAAGGGATCCAAGTAACTGAAGCAGAGGTCTGAGAATCAGCCTTTTGCTTTCTAATGAGCCTGATCTTAGATCCCAACAATGCAGGAAAATGACAGTGAAATGTACTCTTGTAGGAAAAAAAAAAAAGCCCAAAACCACACACACAACCAACCCAAACCAAACCGCACAAAAACTAACACCCCCAAACAAGAAACAAAAAATGACAGTGAAATGTACTCTTGTAGGAAAAAAAAAAAGCCCAAAACCACACACACAATCCAAACCAAACCAAACCGCACAAAAACTAACACCCCCAAAAGAGAAAATATTTTTAAAAAAGCAACCAAATAAACACCACCCCCATCCGCCACAAAACCTCAATTCTCTGTTTTTCTTCTCTTGTTAGTTCTAAGGAAAAGACCTCATCTTAAAACTGTCTCTGGAGTTGTCTCGAGCAGTGAAAATTCAGCGTGTGTTAGAACAAAACTTTCCTACTGCAGCTGACCAGGAGACCTATATCTACACCTATACCTACACCTATACCTACACCTACATCCTGATGGGAGATGGACATTCCAGCTTAGATGTTTGAGGTCATTGCTCATCCCATCCCTATGAGAAACATCATCCATAATTACCAGCTTAAACAACAATTTCTGGTCATGTTTGTACAGAGCGGAGCTTAACGTTTCAAGCCTTCTGGTGGTGAGGGCTCTTCTATTGGTCTTCGCCAGGGGCTGGCAGATCTCAGGGTAGGTTAACTCGATGCAATTGAAGAGCTTTGTAATCCAAGAAGGTGCCAACACCTGTAGCTTCCTAACTTGCCTCGGGGCCTCTCTGCTCAGGTTTAGCCCTTGCCTGCCCCAAGCCAGGAGGAAAAGAGCTGATTGAGGGAACCCTCCTCCGGAGCTCACCTAGGGCCAACCATTAGGAAGGTGCTCAAGTCGCTGCCCTCTGCTCTGCACTGCTTCGGGGGATGATTGCATCTACCTCAGCCAGATAGGCACAAACATCTCAATTACACCTAAGAAGCAGCATAATTGAGCTTAAATTGATTCAGACAGAGGCAATTAAAGCAAAATTCGGATCCCCGCTGGGACGCGAAGGCGCAGCTTATTTCTAACTCATAACCACAACCAAAATAGTCATTACAGGGCAGGATTACACCCCTCCCCCTCAGCCGGGACGGCGGGCGAAGCCC
>NW_010421153.1:0-231 GCF_000710305.1 Buceros rhinoceros silvestris
GCCGTCCTTCCCTCCCCGCCGCACCGCTCGCTAAGGACATGCTGTGGCACAGCTGTCTGCCTCTTCTGCTGCAGTCCTGCAGGTCTGGCTTACTGTGCACGCTACTGATGTCGAGCTCCTGCCGTGACCTAGCGCCCCATAGGAGGAGCAAATGAGCTGAGACGTCAACGCAAAAAATTATAGCCATGCGAGCTGTCCCTGCGCTCAGCCGCTCGGAGGGTGCATAAATGG
>NW_010421153.1:344-3144 GCF_000710305.1 Buceros rhinoceros silvestris
CAGCAACGGCACACAGAAGCAGCAATGAAATGCAGTTAGCAATACAGCTGGGAGGCAGACAGCGAGGCAGGCACTAGTCCAGTGACTAAAATGATCCTGCCGTGAGCCAGCCTGCAGTGCCTCCGAAAGTGGCTGTCTACCACACAGGAGCTCGGCTTTCTGTGCAGTAGCTCCAGTTCCCCCCGGGTGACTGCAGTGCGTGCTCTGCTCTGGTTTTGTTCGCTTTTTTTTTTCTTCCCCCACCCCTCATCCCCACCCGTCTCCCTCTTTCTACTCCCGTGTCCTTCTCTCCAGGATGGCGGAAGCGGAGTTGCACAAGGAAAGGCTCCAAGCCATAGCAGTAAGTCCGTTTCGGTTTACTTGCTCTTTTGTCCGTAGCCGCGGGTTGCAGAGGGAAGGGGGGTGGGGGGGACTCGGGCACTGTGGCTGGGAAGCGCCCGGAGAGCCTGTCTTCCGCAAAGTTGTGCGTGGAGTTCCCGTTCGGGGAGCGAGTGGTTAAAGTCTGCTTTGCAGGATTTGCTGGAGAAAGAGGGCTCTGAGGAAGAGTGTTGAGCTGACACGTGCAGAAAGAAAAATGTGAGCGCACAGTGGCGCGCTTAAAAGATTGATGATGGAGAAGAAAAGAAGGAAGAGTGTGGAGGAGGGGAGATTGCGGGAGAAAAATCAGTCCTCTGCTCAATAGATATTTTCTCACAGTGGGAGCTTTTGCTTAGCTGATTTAAGAAGTTAAACAAAATGATCTGCTGCAGGTGGCTTTTCCTGCAGAAAATAATTGTGACATTACTGATTTTTAAGACAATCGCATACAAACACTGCATTATCAAAATTGTGTAATTATTTGATCTAGTAGTTAAACTGTCACCTCAGCTCCATAGCTGAGCACATGGTTTCAGACAAATTCCCTTCTGAGCTGCATCCTGCCAGGGGTAAAGTCTAGGCAGGGTTTTGCCCCGTTTTAGTTAAACCTTTCAATTTCATGTTTAGTTCCTTGGTTAGGAGTGAGCCATGGGCTCAATTGGTGCAGTGGGCAGTGACACCTGGTTTGGAGGATTGGGCCTGGGTGTTTGAAAACCACCATCATCCTGGCACACAAAAATTGCCAGCTCATCTTCTAGCATAGCACAGACACCCTGTCAAAAGGGCTGTGTTTCCGTGGGCACTGCCAGTCTGTCAGCCCCACAGAGCCTGCCCTTGTTCGAGTGACACCCAGCTCTTCTTCCTTACGGCTGAGATGTTGATGCAGCTGTGACGGTCCCAGTTCGGATGGCACGGTCCGTGCTGGGGACCGCACACCTGGAGGACTGGAGGGAAATGACAGAAGACAGCAGAGCCCACATGGGTTTTACATTCCCTTCCCCCATTCCCTGAGTGATCAACAGATGCTATGTTTTACTGTAGCCGGCAGAGAGTTAGAGGAATGGCTGCTGTTGCTGCTGCTGTTCCAAGCTGTTTTCTTTAAGTCTGCTATTCCGCTAATAGGTCCATGGAGATCCAGAATAACCAGATGTAAAACAAACAGGTGGGGCTATTTCCTGAAAAAGAGCAAAAGGTATCATTTGATGGAGGGGGGGTACTATAACAGTTTAATTTTTAGGCATGGAAAGTAGATGCATATTTTTAAGCTGGTTTACAGTTTTCTGTCGGTATCAGCATTGCCAAATCTCCAAATGGAAACACCAGGAATGTTTCCCCAGAGGCAACCCTTGCTTATGCCTCTGGTTTGGGACTCCTGTATGGCAGAACCATAACTGAAGAGCTGCTCTACACATTGATGCTATGCATAGCTCTGAAAAAGTTCTGTCTCCGCATTTTAAAAAAAAAATTATTTACATTACTGCCACTTCCTTTGACTGCTCTGTAGCAGCAAAACAAGTGGCACCCATTTCCACTCCACATGACGTGCTTAAAACCTTTCTCCAAAGTAAATCTGTTTCTTGGTGCTTTGCATTTCACACCAGTGAGGCCATTATGGATGTAAAATTATCAGCTTTTGTACTGCAGCTTTTTACAGTAGGTTTATGCTGGTATAAGAGAAGGCCTTGAGAAACTGGATCTTCATTTTCTGTATGTATTTCCTTTTTGGTTTTTATTTCTGGCAACAAATAAAGCATAGTATAGTAGTGTATGCAGTGAATTAGACTGAAAGAATTTTACTTCACCATCAAAAATATGCAGACTTATTTTAAGCTTGATTGTAGGCCCACTCTGCAGAGCAACAGGTTTTCCATGTAAGCACTTTCTCCCGTGCTTGGTCTGCTGCAAATGTTTGTCAGAATGCAGAGAAGATTATTTCTAGTGTAAATTTTGCTTCATCAGAATGAGTGACGTGACCTAAGTTAAGCATTTCTCTTCTGCCACTGGTTGGCTATAATAAGGTCAATGCTCAAAAGTTGAATGGCTTTTCTTAGAAGAAGGAAAAGGTGGCATTTCAGTTCAGCTTGGTGTTCCCTCTATTTTAACAAGCTGCAGTATCTCACTCAGATGAGCAAAGTTCACATCAGTGCTCTTCAGTCAAGCTGGTTGAATCCATTTGCCATTGGGACTTCTACACACTGGTGCCTGTATGTTTGAGCTTGCTTCCATAACCGCCACAGGAGATGAGCTTGCCAAGAAGACAGGCAGAGTGAATTTTAAGTGTGCATCATTGAGTATTTAAGGAAAAAAAACCCCAACCGTGGAAATATGAGTGTTCATACCAGAAGGGTGACACCTTTTGAAGAGTTTGATTTTGTACTTTGTTATTCTGTCTAATCAGTTTTAATATATGCCTGTTTAGCACAGAGGCAAGTGACATCGGAAG
>NW_010421153.1:3304-17679 GCF_000710305.1 Buceros rhinoceros silvestris
TAAACCTTGGTGAACATGAGTTAGCCACTTGTTTTGCCAGAAGCCAGCACTTAGCCTCTCTATGCATTCATTTTCCATCTCTAAACTGTGAGTAATGGACTTTACCCTTAGCTCAGAGAGCTTAAGGGTGCAAGACTGGGGAGAACTTGGATACTATGGTTTACCAGGGCAAGAAGAGCTAAATAAGTCTTTTAAAAATAGAATGTGTGATTCTAAAAAAAAAAAAGGAGCTTTAATAGTATATGTGTTTAATACCTTTGTACATACTTGATCTGTGATTTTTAGATCTTTCTGTTTCTGAGGTTCCTAAAATTTATGGACTGTAGCAAGACTAGAGAGCACTGTGGCAGTCTGGTTTGAGAAGTGGGAAGGTGTGAGACAACTACTAAAAAATGTAACCCAGTTCTGTCTGCTTGGGAGGAAAACGTAAACTCTTGTGTCCTGGTGAGGTCCTATGATGACCAGGAGTGATTGGTTTTCTGATCCTTCCTTGAACAGAGGTTACATCACGTGTCCCTGCTTGAGCATCATGTGTGCCATGGACAGATACTGGTAAATCTTTCTGTCGTGCTGTACCACTCTTAACATCTGTTTGAGCCTGACCTTAAATCACCACAGCACTGATCTGCTGCTCTGCTGCCACCGGGACTGAGCAGCGCTCACTCCAGATGCTGTGGGAAGAGGCCTTGCAGAAGGCAAGCAAGCAATTAAAAGAGGAGATCGGAAGCCAACTTCGCTCTGAGCTTGTTTCCTATAGCACACTTCAGTGCTTGCATCTGCTCTTTTCCTGAAGGGGGTTGGTGGGTAAAATTTTGGGTGAAAAAGGAAGCATTTTGTGGCTTTAAAAAATACGCCAGCTGTGAGTTTCTCAGAAGTTTGGAATGCACATAATCCAGGAGGAAGCAGTCTCCGTGGCCAGGAGACAGGTGATCTGAGTTGATTTATCACATTTTGGGTAAATAAACTATGTGGCTTCACAATTTATTATATGCCCTCTTTTGCTATGGCTGCAGAGATCACCAGCAGCTAGTGATCTAAACATAGACAAGCATTCACACAATGTGAGTATTTTCCATAACTTAGCCAACACTCATAAAGCTGGGAAGTGGAGGCATTGAGCATGTATTCGTCTCTGAGGCACAAATGTGCATATGATTGTGAATATGTGTTGCCAATATATCAGGTGAATTAAAAGCAGTAATTGAGGGGCACCGCTGAGGGAGGAGAAATCCAGTGCAGGAGCTGTAAAAGGTTTTCCGGTTAAGGAGATGTCCAGCCTACAGATGCAAGTGAGAAGCTACTAAAATGCACTGATTTCTTAGCAAGTAAAAACAACAGTAATGATGATTCCCACTTATCAGTGCCCAATTCTGAGAACCAGTAAGTCAGCGAACCATTAAAGAAAAGTAATTACTGACATTCAAGTAGCCATGTCGAAGATACCTCCTGTCCATTCTTGCTTTTCAATGAGATTACGAGTTTGTTGAGCTGGATCTAACATTACTTAAATGTCATCAGGTGTTTGACTTAGTGTGGCAGGTCACTGTTGTTTACGAGTGGCCCTCTTCTGTATAAGTGGGGTCTGCCTTAGGCGAACTAAGGACTGGCTGAGAGGTCCCAAAAAGTTGCTCTTAGTCAGAGAGACTTCTGACAAGAGCCTTGTTCCTTGAGACCGAAGGCAGGGGAGTGCTCAGAGGAAGCAGCTTTTCAAGACTTGAAGGTGGTATGGTACTTCAATATAAATGAAAAATCTAATTTGGTAGTGTGCAGGTAACATAAAGGGTGCAGGAGGAGCACATACAATGACAAAAAAGAAGTCTTGCAGAGCAAGTTTGATTATTTGGTAAATGAGATCCACCATTTCGAGAAGTCCTTCACACCTATGTACAGCTAGTGTTAAGAGAGACCAGTGCAGGATCCAAACACAAGGGAGTACAGGGCCAGTACTGTAGGAGGGGGCTCTGCAGTGTGAGCAGTGCTGCCTTTTACAAGGGACTAGAATGAGCGTGGGAAATAGTTCAGTGAGATGAAGGGGGATCCTTGTCTTGCAAAGGGGATTGCTCTCACATCAATTAAACCTGCAACAGGTGAGGTTTTACAGTCCTCCCAAAAGGGAGGCAAGTGCATATATGTCTGCGTATAGCATTGCACTAATTTTCCAACAGGTCTTTAAGAATAGTAATACAATTACCCTTCAGAAAGACAATACTGGTAAAGTTTCAATATCACAATTGTAACCTAGGCATTCTACATCTCTGGGTCTGACAGTCAGCAACTGCAGTTAGCATCATCTGGTATCCATAAATTTCAGAAAATTTACTGACAGAAAAGCCAGTCTCTCCCCTCCCCCATTAACCTATTGTCTATTACTCCACAAAATTAAAACTTATGAGTAGTAGATCTCATGCCCAAGTTCATTTTACTCTAACAATTTTTGTGAGTCCTTCCAGAGAACATTGTTCATGAAAATTAGAATCTGGTGTTGGTGATCATATAGGAAAATGTGGCAAATCTTTTAATCAATCCTGCTGTGATGACTTAGCAAACTAGTCATTTAGAAATTAATGTTTTTATCCTTAAAATTAAGCACATGACCAAATCTGTCTGAATTCAGTTGCTTTCAGTCCTAAAGCCTGCAGGAAAAAGAAAAGAGCAGCAAGGTTATGGAAGGAGTAATCAAGCTGGGACTTGTCTGCTTGGAAAATAGGTGAGTGAGAAGAATCTGTGGAGACTATAAGGTCATGAGTTTATGGAGAGAGAGGATAAGGAAATACCACTTGCACCTTTTGGCACAAGAATTAGTAGGTGTCTAAGGAGGGTAGCACTTGTGGTCAAAGCAAACCCAAAGAGAGATTCTTCGTAAAATAGGTTGTTAAGCTGTAGAGGCTCTGTCTCCAGGATGCCCAGAGTGCACCTGGACTGCAGGAGAGCCCAGGCATGCTCATGGAAGTGGAATCTGCAAAGGACTTTCTCATTAGATAGAAGGTTTTTTTGAGTTGCAAATTACTTGAGACTGGCAGAGAAGTTTTACATGTATTTATTGTGGTCCTGAGGTCTTCTGCTTTAGGCACTGTGCTACACTGGAGCTAGGGCTCGATGGACTGGTGCAGTACCGCCATCCTGTGTACTCAAATGCATTCCTGGAGCAACCATGTCTTTAAGTACCTTCTTGTGTTTTCTCACTAAAGAAAGCCCCCCTTGCATAGGGGGGCTCATTTGAATATTGCTGCTACATAGTTTAATACAATTTTTCCATTCCCGTTTTTCCCTTGTTATCCTATTTACAATTGTATTTACAGCTCTGATTAATCGCAACCATTCCTCTGCCACCCTGTTTCTCAGCAGTCCTAAAAATTAAGTACCTGAAATAGAAAATCCTCCTGTAGCTGTAACTGTCCTCCTTTTATATTCTGAGCTGAAAAAAATTGAGGGCTAGTGAGACCTTAACAGATTTCCAGACTACTCTATCGTGAGGAAGACCTGGTGAGATTAGGAAGAGTCTGTATCTTGCTGCAAATATTTCCAGGAGTGTGGTTAGTATGTGTAAACTAGAGATTATCATGAACTAAATCTAAATGAGATCTGTATTGTAAGCGTGATATAAACTCATGAGGTTCCTGTGAATCTCAGTGGAAATCAGCCATGGGAGAGGAAGTGTTGTATTTGCGTTTGCTGTAAAGGACGAAGAGACGTTTCCCTTGCACACAAATCCACAGCCCTTCCCTGGACTGCAGCAATTTCGTGAGTCAGCTTCGTGGCAGACCTTGCACAGACAAACCTGTGTGAGCACAATTGTGTTCTTGTCTTGACTTCTGGAGCATATAAAACATCGGGATTTGCGATGTTTTATATGCTTATATGTCATGTACAGTGTAAGAAATGTTATGGCCTTTGCCCATTTTAAAGACAAAGAAAAAAGCCTATAATGTCTGAAAACTACAATGACTGTCTCAGGTTTTATCTGTATTTTTTCTTCAATAATGTTTGTGTGACAGCAAGGGAGGTGGAAGCATGATGAAAAAATATTGCTGTCAAGGTATCAGTGAAAACTAGGAACAAATAGAAACCAGAAACCAACTTGCTCTTAAGAAATTTCTAGACAGTCTCCAGACTTACCCCAACTCAACTGTTTAAATTTAGAATTGTTTCCACAGCACATTCTTGGCCCTTAACACATCACCAACATCTCTTGAACACATCAAGGAGCTGAGATACTGGATTTTGTTTTGTGCCTTTCAAATTATGTTTTGCAAAAGAAGTTGAAAATGGGTGAAAATTTTTTGAAATTTTGTTCTTGTCATTGTTACATCTTTGGTAAAGTAAAATAGACGTGAAAGATTTAGTTTTGGAAACTACCGAATAGCTCTAGCTTGCGGTATAACTTTTAAGGACAGATGCCACATGCTATGCTAGCAGAGGTAGAAGTCCATTGGAAATCAGAGATGAGACTTGGGATTTACACGCCACGCCAGAAGTGATGGACAGCTGGGTAGGTGGGATGAAGGTGGGATGGGGCTCGAAGGGGGATGCGCAGTGATGCTCAGTCTCTCCTACAACACTCTTGCTCTTCCGGGAATCAGTCCTTGTATCTAACTCCCTGCCTGTTTATTCTTGTATAGAATGAAGAGTATTCTTTCATCAGGTGAATCCATGCAAAGTACAGTCACCAGCAAGATGGTTGGTCTGCAGCGTGCGTTTGGGCCATGCATGTGTAGTAAATTAAGAGGACTTACAACAGTAATACTTAGCTTTTGAGCCTCTTTGTGAGTGCATCCTAAGGAACTTTGCAAAAATTTCAATGTATTTATTTATTAACTGGAGAAATGAAGCCTGGACAAGGAATTTGTGTGCCTGTTTCACCAGCATAACCAACAGAGCCATGAATTCAATCCTATGCTTCCTTATTTATGTAGAATGGCGTTGAAATGTGGTCTTAAATCTTGAACAGCACCTGAGCACATGCTGAATCTGCGTGGGCTGAGGCACTGTTTGCATTGAGGATGCCTTTCAGGAGCACGGCTCAGGAGCGCAGGAAAGCTACACCTGCTTCTGGTCTTAATTTCCCTAGCGTAAAAAAGCCTTTTCTGTGGCAGATTCTGATGTGAGAAAGCCACATGCTTGCGAGGGTTAACACTACCGACAAGTCCAGTGGCAGTGAAATGGGTATGGCCTTTTGGCAATTGCACACCAGACCTGTGTAGCTCTTGACACACAGATGCCTTTTGTTACTTAGCTGACTTGCTGCAAGGTTAGGTGCTGGAGACGTGTAAAGCTTTCTTCCTCTTTGCCAGGAAAAACAAATGTTCTCTGTGCACAAAAAAGGCCAACAACCAGTGCAGTTAGGGGAGCACTTTTGGAAGGGGACAGACCTGCTCTCGTCTATGCGTTGCTGCCCTTTCCTGATGGCACAGAGCTCAGGTTGTTGATTTAGGCAGTGCTCTGATTATTTTAATTTGAGCTGCCAGCATCATTTGTCAGGATCCACAGACAACAGTTAGCAGGGTGGGGCTTGGCCCCTCTGCAGTGCCTAATAATAGCAGTCACTGGCTATTGGCTGAAGATGTGGGCCAGCAGAGGTGTGCTCAGATTTAAAAAAAGACATACCTTGAAAGAAAGCTCTCAGTTTACCAGCAGAGGGCTAAATAAAAGGTGCTTTCCAGCTTTTTGGGGACATATCATTGTTAGCTCCTGTGCTTCAGCCATGTTCTTTTGCCATGCAGAGTTATAAGCAGCACTGCAATAGAAGGAAGTAACCTGGGCAGGTAATGGCTAAGGAGCCCTTACATAGAGGTGGAAAATTGCAGACAGAAATTAGATGCCAAATTGCTGTGTAATTTATTGCTTAGAGGAGAAATTGTTGAGCAGCCCATAATGTTTGCTGCAGAGAGTCACACAGCTGCGGTCTCTTTATGGCAGCAGCAGGAGCAAGCTGAGATTACTTGGAGCGGATAGCAGTGCTAAATGCAAGCACCGAGCTATTAACCAGATGAGTGCCGCACGCTGCAGTGCTGGCACTGGGCTGACTGGTCTTGCCTAGTGGGCGTCCCAGAGGGAAAGGGATTGGAGTAAACATGCATGCACACACGCACACACACACAAACTTACTAGCCTCTCATGGAACACATCTGCACTGCAGCATGTGTCAGGTCCTTGGCAAAACTCTGGCTGACATCCATAGGTTTTTAAAGGATCCCATTTGGAACATAAAGCAAGCATTTGGCATTCAAGGTGTCACTAAATTTACGGTAACTGCAGCACAAGGGACTGGATTGTCTCATACGCTGGCTTTGGTACAAAATTACTATCTTGGATGTGTTGGCAAGTTCTGGCAACTGTGTGCAGATAGGATAGTGTTTGGGAGTTAATCCCTTATCTATTTTGAATTCCTACCTATGTTGGCGTAAAAAGTAAGGCTCGGTTGTTAATCTTGTGTGTGTTCTTAATAAATATATAAGCATACGCAAGCACTTGCTGCACTTTAGAGAAGCAGGCTCCAGCAGGTGGCTGACTCATGTTCTGGCATTTTAAGCTGTGTTTTTAAGTCCACATCTTGTGGTAGGGATACCTGATGAATTAGAGATGCAGATAAACTCATCCCAGCAGATTTGGTTTAGTTACTACTTTTTTTAGAAGTTGCTACTTCTAAGCAGCCAGGAAAAAAAAAATCTCCAGTTTTAAAAAGAAATAAAGAACAGTCTAAAAATCTTTAATAACAGTGTACCTGAATCGGTAAGACACTGGGAAATATCAGTTCCATGTGCTAAATTCACACTTGTTATTGCTGATGTTACAAAAAGTACAAAATCTAGACTGAAATCCATACAGGATATCTGAACCTCACCTGTGAAATAAAGACTTTTTCAAAGTTCATACTTCTGCTTTTCATTATCAGCTTCCTGACCTCCAGAGGAAAAATGATAGAATCTAAGTGGTTTGCAAGTATTGTTTGTCTTTACCATGTATGACATTACACATGATGCTGAGCAAAGTTTTTGATGAAACTGATGTGACACTGAACAGTGCAGACCTCCTTGTCTGTGAATTTCTCAGCAGTTCACAGGACTGAATGTCCCATAGAGGAGTTGTGCCAGAATCAATAAAGTTTCCAATATAGACAAGTCTTTACATTAATGATGATTTTTTTTCCCCGGGCTTTTAAACAGTATAATAATTCATAATAAAGGAGACAAGGTGTCTTTTAAAGATTATTCCACTGCCGAAAAGGAGGAGATGAACAACACTGATGAACTGGAGAGAGATGTGGGAGTTTCTGCCACAAATCTCGGGATGCTGGGAAGAATTCCCCATTTGTCCCCTGTGTCTCAGGACAGTGTTGCACAATTCTTCCCTGCTTGAGAACTCATAGCCCATGAAAGCAGTCCTGAAAAGAAGATACAAGGAAATAAGACTGGTATTTTGGTGGTCAAGTACCTACAGCTCCAGTTTCTACTTCATGTTTATCTGTGTCATTGCCACCGTCCTTTCTTAAATGAGTAAGAGAACAAAAATAGTCTTTGGTCCCTATTACTTTGCAAGCACATGTTCCTTGGTGAAATAAATCCAATTTACATTGATGTGGATAACATGGACCATGTGATTGAGGGCAAGTCGTAGGTCACTGGGTGCAAGGCCGTAAGGCCCAAAAGATTGGGTGGCCCTGGTTATATATTGTCACTGTCTGTACTGATTGGTGAGTGGTTTAACTAAGCTCCAGTCCTGTGCCACTGAAGACAGAAGTGGTATCAGGCTGCGTGCTTCCCTGTGCTGCTGTGCTGCGACACCAGTGAGCTCACTGACCATGAAGCCACACCTGCAGGGCTTGTTGCGTGGTTCATTCTTTTGACTGCAGGTGACACACTGAGCTGGAGGAGATTTCAATGGGAAGAAAATAGACCTGGTTTCTCATTGATGGTGTTGTACTGGTCACATCTATGTCTAGGTGAAGCTAACAGGTGGCTGGAGAAATGAATCAAGAAAGTATATACTAGCAATCAGCTGTCACAGTGGACAACCTGCACCCAAGAGTGTCCAGCCTAGGTCTGACCTTGTTTCAGTTCTAGTTGGCATTTTCATGAACCTAGAGTAGGTAATCCAGCACAGTCACTATATCTGCAACCTGGGCTTTGCTCAAAGGGCCTGTGAACACACATGAAAAATAAAGTTTAAAATTATGCTGGCCTTTTTCGCATAGTCTCTTCGAAATGTATGAAAGATTCTTAACACCTACTACTAATCCAGTGAACATTACTCAGCAGTCTCATCCATTCTGGAAAAGGCAAACAGGCTGGTGGTATATACAGGTATACTGCCTATAAGGCACATGAAATGGTGCTCTCATCAGAACCATGCTGGATATTAGACTCCAAGCAAGATATGGGACCAATGCAGAAAAGTCTGGGAGAGACAGGAAAATGACTTCCGAGTGAAAACAGAGCAAGTCAGAGTTGTCTGGCCTAGTAAAGAAAATACCAAGCTTTAGCTGATCTTGTTCAAGGATAGGAAAAACTTCCCATATTCATCCAAGCGTGGATCACCAGTTTTTTTACTTGTTCCTAGATGTTGACCAGTTGACCTGGTGATATGTAGCTATGTAAACTACTTAATAAAGGGTTCTTTTGCAGCCAATCAATTTTCATGCAACGCCAAGTGCAGTGTGACTTGGCAGGTGACAGATGGATGCTTGGAGACCCAGGAGAGCAATTTAATCCAACCACAGTGAATCAAGTCTGAACCTGGGTTGGTTTACTTTGCATTTTGGAAAGGTTAAGTGCATGGGTAGTCAGTCGCTGGAGTTCACATATGTTTGGTAATACGATCATGTCTGAGTACATAAAATTACCTTTTTTGTTGATTTTAGACCACCAGTCCCTGTACTCTTCTTCTGCAGTAGAACCCTGTCCTGCTCCTAGCCAGGTTAGTAGGAATTTTGCTGCTAGTTTCTGTGGTGAGCGGGAACAGACCCATACTATCCCCATAAGTGGTCACACTATTTCTGACTCTTCATCATCATAAAAAGCACCAGATATGTGCCAGATCACATGTCTAAATGAGACATTCTTGGACAACCAGTTATAAGGCTGAAGGTAAATAGAGAAAGTGGGACTCACTATTCCTCTAAACTTGAGAGGCACACACTTGCCGCTCACTGTGTGCTCTTATCAGTAGAACAGAGACACAGCTGGAAAGTGGCTAAACTCACCTATCGAAAGTTCAAAATTTAATGTAAAAAATGACTAGATTTTAAACCCCACATGTTCTCAGCTAGTTTTGAGAACCTGGGACTCTTAACAGCCACTGCTCTTCTTCTCTTGTGTGTTACCAAGACTCCAGATATTTAATAACCATTGCCAGAATAAGCTTCCCATGCTTTACCTGGACTTTGTAAGGAGGTGTTCTCAGTTGAATCTTCCTTCCTACATGTTTTTCTCTTGCTAGAAATGTTACCAACAGGGAAAAAAAAAAAAAAGGATAGTAACAGCCTTGTTTTCTCAGTAAATGAAGGGGGCGAAAAAAAGGGGGGTGGGAGGGAAAGGTGGTATTTTCAGTTCCAAGGAAATCATATTTGCAGTTTCTTTGTTCATCCTGGGATGTGTGGAACTGTGAAGGTTTAGCAAGCTGAAATTTTCCTAATGCTTTAGCCTAAAATCAGAGAGGTTGAGAATCCTGCCCTTCAGCTAGCATAAAATAACGCCAGCAAAAGCAAATGAGGGCAATACAGTCATTGAGTTTCATTGTTTTTCTCTTTATCCAACCTACCTATTTTTTGAGTTGCCTTTGCAAATCAAAGGAAAAATCTGTAGGACAAATGAATTGTCAAAGGCTCAACAAAGCTCATCTCAGGCAGGTGATTTCTTTTTGGCTACATTTTGACCTGTATGTGCAGAAAGCCTTTCAGCATGCATTAAGGTATGGCAACAGAAAACACCACAGCCTTACAGATTTATCTTTCTCTGCTTCTGTGTTTTTTTAAGACAGCTCACATCATATTTAAGAGACTGATCTGAGAGAGCTTTCACTGCTGATGTGGTGTCAGTATTGCACTCCATTGCAAGCAGTTTCTCTTTTTCTAGCAGAATTTTTCAACTTAATAAAACCACACTTAACCCATGAACAATTAGTTTGCTTTTGGATATATTGCTGAAGCATTATATGTTTCCATGTGTGATCCAGAATTGCAGATATTGAGTACTTAATAGAGTATGAGGTGGCAAAGCTGATGATAACCTTCTACTGTGTTGTAGCAGAAATTACTTCTTGACTTTTAAAGTGTTACAATTGACAGGTAGTAACTTAACTCCTTTCTTTTACACAAATTTTTCTCCCTTTCAAAAACAAAACAAAAAGTATTTGGGATAACTGAGAAATATCAAGAGTTGTTATGGTTCATCCAAGAGTTGGGATTTTTTTTTTTTTTTTTTTTGCTGTGAAGCGCATCACTTTCTAAAAAATGACTGTGCAAATGGACTTCATCAATTCAAGTTGTATTATCTTTCAAAGGTTACCATAAAGCATATTCCATCTACAAAATGCTGGAAATGTTTTCTCTGTCTAGAAGGCACCAAAAGAATAATTACAATCCTTTAGTTTAAGTCTGAATTGTACACTGAAGTAACTACATCTGTACAAAGATGCACATTTGGCTTTTGAGTCTGTTAGGTATCCAAAACAAGTCCTCATCATGGCAAATCACATGTTTATTGAAAAGGATGTACGACAGATATCAAAGATAATGGAAGCAAGCTGGTAATTTGCTCCAAGTCCAGTACAGAGAGCCATTAGGATGAGCACAGCTGCCTCTTCACGGTGCTGTGGTGTATGGCATCCATTAGCTCCCCATCTGACTCAAAAATCCATGCCAAAGAGCCTTACTCAGAAAACTCAGCGTGAAGTCTAAACTTCTGTTTCAGAAAGGAGGTGGTACTGTTGTTTATTATTCCCCTTAGTGTCCTTATTAAGACTTTTTTTCCAAACCACCACCATCACAAACTTTTTTTTTTTTTTTAATTTTCCATTGCTCTGGGGAAGACTAGATATCTCCCCACATTTCTCATGACGAATGAGTAAGAGCAAAATTGTCAAAAGTATCCACGAACTCTTAGCAGTTAGCATGAGACACTTTCAAAGCCTGCATTATTCAGAAAAGAGGTTGTTGTGTAATGGTTCATATATCCAGCATACCTCTTGTATTGATATGAAAGACATTGTGAAGCCAGTGCATCTGACTTTTGCATCTGTTAGGGATCTAAAGCAAATCTGAACTGTGGCAAATCAAGAGTTTATTGAAATGCTTTAGCCTGAAGAGGCTTAGTGCATTTTATAGGGGAAAAATAGTTTTTCATGAAGCAGCTGACCAGTTTCACAAGTGTCAAATTCAACCGCAGCATGCGGTTTGAGATAGGAGAAAATGGCACCTGCTTACCCTTTTAACACTGATTGCATCACTGGTCTTTGTACTTTTAAAATTCAATCAGTTATTATTTACTTGTCTGGTTTTATCCTGTAAAAAGGAGAAGGAGAGAAACCAAATCCGTTCGGTAGTAAGGAATACAGAACATGCTGTTGGAGTCCACAGCGTTTTTTTCACGCGAACAAAAAAGCGCAAAAGACCCCTCTGTAATAGATTTAGTTTGGCTTATGTCACTGAATCATCCTGTGTGATTTTTTGTGTCACTTAAACTTGTGTTGCCATCCTTCTTTACAAAGTTTGAATTGCGCAATGTGACAGCCTTCTACCTCAAGTCTAAGTGGTGCTTTGAAGATGGGACTTCAGGCACAAGTGCTTCCCAGAGCTTTGTTATTTTGTCTCCATCACTTGATGAAACCTGGTGCTAGAAGAGAGGCAAAGGAAACCCCATTATGGACTTTCTGAATAGTTTCAGCTTAGTTGTCTTGGTTTTGACACTGGAGAAGATGAATCTCAATTGTGCGTTACTGGCATTAGAATAGCGCCAGCTGAGGTCTATGCCCCGTTGTGCTAGCACAACAACAAACACATGCCCAGCATCAGTCTCCAACAGAGCAGAGACCAGGGACAATAAGAAATGAGCACAGAAAGGTGAAATCAGAACCTGTTTGCCTCAGAACATTCAGAATGCTGAACCCTGTAGGTACCTCTTTGGCCGTGGCTGTGGCAGGCTACACACTGTTCATGTTCACATTAACTACTCCGGTCCAGGTTCCCACACTGCAATGAAACCCACAGTCCACTGAACTGCTTCTGTAATGGGTGCAGAAAGACCCTGTGTGAGCACAGACATCTTGTCTTACCTGTCTTCTTCCCTGCAGGATGCTCTGACCCTTTGGTGACCCAGGCTCCACCAGGCTGCACCACCTCCATAAGCCATGTCAACAAGGCCTTCAGTAGAGCATTTTCTGGTGTGTTTCATGTATTTTGGTTAGCTGGCATCAATGGACTTCATCTTCCAACATGTTCTGCAGTGCTGATCCTCAGCTGTGTGGTATATATTCTGTTACTACAGTGTGTGCAATCATTTAACCCATCAGTTTTCTTTTTTACTGCCTTCCTACATGCAAGCAGCCTTACCAACAATGCTTTCGGAGATCCTTCAGAGGTGTCTCAGGTCCATAAATTGCACCTGCCTGCTGACTCCATTACAGACATATCTGAAGCATGGAAGGAACCCGGATCCAGCCATGCAACCCTACTGACCTGGCAGTTCTCCCTTTTGCTCCTGTTAATGATCACTGTTTTTGATCACCTGGTTTAATTTGGAGGGCATAGGGACAGGTTTTGTTGGTAACTTTGCAATGAGGGACAGAGAGAGTTCAGGAGCTGATAGGCCGTCACACAGAATATGTAGTACAGCATTGTCCCTATGAATACTTAATGCTTCATTATTTCTAGGAAAGCAAAACAAGAACGTCCCTTCAAAGTCTAGCATGTCCTAGGAAATAAATAGATAGCATTTCCCTCTCTGCAGCAACACCACCTGTGGACATAGCTTGATTTCTCTCTTCTATTTTAATTCACAGACACATCCAAAGAGACTGTCCCTGGGCAAGTAATAACCCTTAGACAGAAAAATATCATTTACACTGTGAGTAAAGAATTGCTTTAGGAAAGAGAAGTATGGGTGGAAATATTTTCAGCTGTACAGAACTGTCCAAGTCATTACGAATCACATAACTGTGGCATGTATTTTCAAAACCGTAGCAGTGGAATGGATCATTTTTGCCTCTGCCTTTCAAGCTGTGATCTTGGACAGGTGTTGGGAAATTCTGAGTTTTTAAGGCTGTTAAGATTCAGAGAGGAAAACGAAAAAGGTGAAGGTGTTGGCACCAGTTTCCTAGTACATCTCGTGGAAGGAAGAGAGCCTTTTCTGTCACTGCCATTTATCAGGACTGTCAGCCAGCTAGTTGCTCAACAAAGACGCGTTCTCGCAACAAGCAATGGTAAAAGAATCATATTTTATTAATATGTGTATCTTCTCTGAATGACAGTTGTTCAGCACAGGACCGGAGGAAAGGTCATTATGGCAGACTTTGTCATGGCAAAAGTTACATCTGATGTATCAAAAAAGATTTTTTTCCCCCATCTCTCCGTTATAGAGGCTCTAGAGGAGATAAAATTATTACTGCCGTTCCCACTGACTGCTGCATTTCAGCCAAGACATGCTGGTAACAGAATGTTTAGAAAAGTATTTCTAAAGCTTCTCCCTTTTTAATGAATCACGTAGATTTAATTTTTGACCTCTAGTTGACATACCGTTTTCAAGGACCAGAGGTTAAACTGTTTGTACATGTGACTGGCCTTGTGTTTGTTTCATTATCAAACTGACTTGATCAGACTTTTTTAACTTTCTTCTTTGCTTCTGACATTAGGGTGCCTTTGAACTAAGCAATGTAGCAACCTCATGCTGTGCTCTCGCATGGCAACTGGCCGTAGTGGAGACAAGTAAAGTCTTTCAAATATTGCATCATAGTTCCAACGTATCAATGGTTGTAATATTTGGGTGGCAATCAGGGCCCAGCTTGATACAGCGTAGAAAGCATGGAGTAGCCACGAACAGTGGCCAAAAGACACTTTTCCATAGTAAAATCCATTGTTTCAGCACCATGCTATCTTTCTCTTCAAGGATTTTCTCCTTCCCCTTTATAAGAAAACTGAGGAGCTTCTACAGCTGTTGTTTCATCCTCAGCATATGTGTACTTGCACATTTTTAATATCACTCCTTGCTGTTTGTCTTGTTTGTTCTGTTTCCCCACAACCAACTTGGCTTGCAGTTTTTCTGCAGAATGCGAACTCTTGACCAGATTTGCAGAATTCAGCATGCAGCATATGATAGCAAAAGGTTTCAGTGGAAGATGTTCTCTTGAAAATAAAAACTCTGTTGTGGTCTGTCCTCCACCACCCC
>NW_010421154.1:0-1981 GCF_000710305.1 Buceros rhinoceros silvestris
AATATAATAATAAACTAGTGCAGTGGGGATCCTAATCTAGTAATGCAGAGTGCCAGGGTACCCTTTGGGAAGAGGCATGCAGCAGGGTCTGCCTGCATGGAGGCAGGAGCTGAGACCGTACAGCCAGTGGGAGGGAGGGGGCCAGTAGTGCCTCTGCTGCTTTCACCACCACCCCTCAAAGCACTTGAGGGACTGGCTCTGCCACCAAGCCAGGACATGGGGCTGTCCCTGCTGTGCTGCTGTCCATACCCTCATACATAGATTATTTTTCCCCTCTCTCTCTCCTGTCATCAGGCAGCAGCAAAGGGCTCTGGCTGAAACATGAAAGCTATTAAAATAAGCAAAATTAAACTCTTGGCAGCTTCCCAGGATGAGGATGATGCAGCACCCTCATCTTCATCCCCAGCCAGTCCACAACTCCAGACAAAGCTGAGCAGCACCCAAAATAAAACCCAGCACCCAAATAAAGCCCAGTGGCTGCCACCCCACAGGGCTGGACAGGCATCCCATGACACCACACCAAGCCTGTGTCCTCATCCTCCAGGTAGATGGAGAATGGAACACTCAGTTATCCTCATCTAGCCTGAACCAATCCCCCCAGGTCCCTCCAGTTAGCATCAGTATAGACAGGGACTGGGATCTAACCTAGGAGGTTTCCCTGGGATTTCAGCAAGGCAAGTCGTGCCAACAGACATTTCTCTGCGTTGGCATTTCTGCTGGCCTCAGCTCCATTTGCTCTGCTCCAGGAGCTATTGCTCTTTGCAGGCTCTTCCATGCAGAGACTGGGGTGTTCTGGGGTCATGAGAAGCTGCCTTGGCAGATGATATCCCATCAAATGTGTCACTTGCAGGACCCATCAGCACTGAAATCTGTTCTCCATGAATACAGGGGGGTTCCCTTGTTCCTGTGACTCTCACTGCAAGTCCTCTGCAAATATTGAGCCACTAACTGGGAAATAAACTCTGCATCTCATCTCCTGGAGCCAGACCTGTAACTCATCCTGCAGCTGCATCTCTGCAGCATCCACAAGTGGATCTCTGTGTTGCTCTGCAAGCTGCTGTCACTCAGCAGGCAGGTAGAAGTGCGCTTCATACTTCAGTAACCTCTGAATAAAACACCAGTTTAAAAAAAAAAAAAAAGAGCCACAAACCTGCTAGACATCTGCCTGGTGTTTTCCTACCATGTTTTCCTGGAAATGGGGGAGCAAAACCCATTGCTGTGCAAGTGCTCGGGGCAGACCCATCCCCAGAGTCTGCAGGATGCCAGCATGGCACCGCAGCCTCACTGCTCCCCACGCTGGAGTAACCCAAGCGGTTTTGCTTTTAGAATCCTCACTGGCATCACTATCAAATTACCAAGTCAGCAAAAGGCCTTTTCAGTCTTTACTGGAGAAAAATGTTCTCCAGAAACTAAATTTAAACACAAAGCCAGGAACACATCCCGGGATTTATGACCCAAATATGCACAGAGACGCATCGGGCCAAAGAACAGATTTATCCTCTACCTCGCTCCAAAGCTCTCACTGTCCAGAAAGATCGATGTGCAGGGAAGGATGCGAGCAGTGGAAGGAGGAAGCTGCATGGGGGCCAGGACCAGAGCTTGAAATACCAGCTGTGGCCCTCACATCTGGGGCACTGAGATGGGACCTACCAGCTCGGAGCAAACAGGCTCTGCAAAGCCACCAATGCCTCAGTTTCCTCTCAGGCAGGGACCCAGCACCCACCCTCACTTTCCAGGAAGAAAAGCAAAATCCTTTGGGAATGGACCCAGACACATCCCAAGTTTAACTGGTGGAAAAGGGCACCAGCAGCAAATTGATCAGATTTTGCTGGTATCCACCCTTATATATCTGACTTGGCCAGTGCTCTTTCATCACCAGCCAAGTATTTGGGACAGATCCATGTAAAGAGATGGAAAATGGGAGATCTTCCAAGGTTTAGCTGCAGTGCAGAGTTCAGCTGAGCCTGACGTTCAGGACTGT
>NW_010421154.1:2115-2748 GCF_000710305.1 Buceros rhinoceros silvestris
GGGCTTGGGGTGGGACAAGAGGTACATCCAAGTCCAAATCACCGCTTGTCCTGCTTGCGTTGGGAAATCCGAAGGGCGAGCTACCATTCAACAAGCTTAGACAGCAGCCTCCTACGACATGACCGTACACATCCCGCTGCAGCCCGTGCTGGCAGGGCCTGGACTGGCGCCGCGGTGGCAGCCTGCAGCTCTCTGCCTTCAGTTCCCACGTGCAAATCAAAGCTTCCCCGAGACGAGCCTTGGCAAGGGCTGCAATCCCCCTTCGCTGTGCCACAGTTCCCATCACGGGGTGGTGCCGGCACCCCGGGGGCTCACACATCCCTTCCTGAAGCATCTATAAGCCCCCAAATCAAACCTCATCCCACTGCCAGAAGCAGATAGGGAGTGAAGCAGGTGGCTGCAGAGCCAGAGACTTTCCCTGCTGTCACCCCACGTCCCCAGCGAGGACCGTCAGAGGAGGATGAGTGAAGCTGCCTGGTGGAAAGAGGCTGCCGCTTCCCATGGGACATCCACACCATGTTGTGCTCCGTGCTCATCCCCCATCCGTGCTCCCAAAATAGCCTTGGCTTTGCAGAGGGCTGGCTAAAAACCCGGCTGAGTGGCTGGGGGACCCCGTCCACCGCCGTGGAGGCT
>NW_010421154.1:2872-4571 GCF_000710305.1 Buceros rhinoceros silvestris
CTGCTGCTGGCTTCAGTCCTGCCCGTTTTACCACCAGCAGCAGAAGCAGAACTCAGGTGGGTTTAGCGTAAACCACGTAAGTGCAGAGTTAAGCTCTGCAAAGGCAAGGCAGAGCCACTGCCGGGGATACAGCAGGCAGAGACACGTGAAAAACTGATTTCCTAGATTGCTGGCAGGTCCAGAGGCGAGAGGAAATGAACCGGACAAAAGAGATGTCAGTTCAGGGTCAAACTAAGCCGCTAATTTCAGATTTGAGGGTTGTTTTGTTTTTTTACTTAAGGTTTGGGGGTTTTTTCTTTTTTTATCATTTGCAAACCACAGAGGAACATGGAAGCATGAAGATTTTGTTGTAAATTAAAAACAACTCTAAAAGGTCTGTGTAGAAACTGGAAAAACAAAAGGGGAAAGCAGGCAGAGTGGCGAGAGGGGGGGCTTCCTCCTCCCCAGTCCTGCAGGCACGAGGCAAGGTCACCAAAGAAAACCTCCAGTTTTGACCCTAAATAAGCTTCAGACATAAACGAGCAGGAAGGATCAGTCAGACACACTGCCGGTCTCCAGTGGGATGGGCACCAGGGATGATCCCACACTCCCTGCCTCAGTTTCCCCTGTTTCAAAACTCCTCTCCCTCCCCAGGCTGCCTTTATATTTAGGACTGCAAAAGCAAAGGCTTCAGGAGGAAAAGTGCTTTGCAGGTGTCCCTGGGAAGCACTAATGGAGGGTAAGGAGACAGCAAGGTTTTGGCAGCAGCACCTCCCGTGGCTCCAGTGCTGGGTGCATCCTCTCGACCTGGCTACACACTGACACGAGCATCTGACTGCAAACAACAGGCAGCTGCTTTAGCAGCACACTCCAACTCTCACCATGGTGCAACAGCCAGGGAGCACAAGGGGTCCAACACCGTGGGCAATCTGCAGGGAGACACTTGCTCTGGGAAGAGGCCAAAGCACAGATCCACGTGGCTCCAAGCACTACAGAGCAAAGTGTAGGTTAAATGCTACCAGCTCTGCACATGCCCCTCAGGCTTACCCAGGGCACCTTGCCTTCAGCCGTCCAGATGTCTACTTCTGCTTCCCTGCTTCAGGGGATTCCCGTCTCCCCACCACAGGCAGTGTAAAAGCCCCATCCTGCCCCGGTCCTGGTGGAGGAGCAGGGCAGGCATCAGATCAACCACTGTCTGCCAAAGCCCCAAAACAGCCAGCCAGCCTCCAGATGGATGATCTGACCATCTGACCAGGGCTCAGCTGGCTTTTCACTGCTCTGGGAAGTATTACTGTCTGGCTGCTGACTCAACAGCCCTGTCTCAGAGCTTCCCTTCAAGCCCCAAAGAAGTTCTGTTGCAAAGCTTGTCTTCAACCTGTCCTAGAGCATCTGCTTGCCATCTAGGACTTCTTCTTGCTGAACTTGTGTCCCAAAGACCAAAGCTGCTTCTCCTGAGCAGCCCTTGAACTGCAGCCACCTCGGCCCCAACCCAGGCAGGGGCTGTGGGGTGCACAGTGCTCCCAGCAAAGGGAACGTATCGCCTCTTTTCCAGCCTTTACAATAGCTATGTCTGGTTTTAATCACCAAAGGAAGGGGGTCTGCAGAAGGAGGATGCTGGGGAGTACGGTCTTGGGGCGCTGGCCCCGCTCCCTCTGTACTTCCTGCTGGAGCCAAGCCCCAGCTGGGCTGTCTGTGAGAAATAGGGTTATTGGCTGGCGCT
>NW_010421154.1:4675-21568 GCF_000710305.1 Buceros rhinoceros silvestris
TCTTGGCTGCCCCGCCCAAATATACCCCAAATGATGGAAAATTCCAGGAAACGAGCCAAGACAAGATGCTGGGAGTGGGATCAAGGCGCAGCACGTGAGCTGGGGGAGCTGCAGAGAAGCCCTGGGCTCTCAGCAATATCTCCCTACCACCAAACCCTCCTTGTGCAAATCCTCCCAGTGCTACCGAGACCTACAAGAAGTGCAAGCATCCTCTGAGGCAGCCCTGGAGCACCCATCTCCAGAGCAGCCACCTCTGGAGCAGCAGCAGGACTCAGCCCCCCATGCGCCAGCTGGGGCAACTGCCAGCAGGAAGCTGTGTTGGTGCTTCCCCCAGCTCGCCTGGTGCTTGGAAATCCCCAGCTTGTACAAAACGGAACCAGGACAGCTTCCAGGAACAGGACTGCACACACCCTGGCTTGTCTCCCAGCTGGCCCCCTGCTCTGTCCCGCTCCTTGCCCTGTCTCCCTGCCATGCTGCCAGCAAAGCAGCAGCTCCCTGGGGACCACAGCCTGGCCCAAAGACACCAAAATTTTGCCTCCAAGCATAAAAACAAAGCCCTATCTCTCCAAGCTAGAAACAGCATGTCCAGTTCATTTTGGGGCTAATATCTGGTGGGACTGGGTTTTTTGGGGGGTACCTCATTCCTGGGGACTGGGATCTCGCTGCTGCCACCAGTGACTTGCTGGGAGCCCTGCAAAGAGGTGTCCAGTGGACTCCATGTCACCCGACTGCCCTGGTGCAGTCCCAAGGGTGATTACTTTGCTGTCAGAGCCATAATCTCAGGCACCGGGAGCTCTAGATCTGCGAGCTCAGGGAAGAAGATGAGAGGAGCAAAGCCAGCTGCTGAAAACCAATTTCCACTGCTCTCTCTCATCCAGCTCCCTCCGCCCACAACTTTCTGCCCTCCCTCCAACACCAGCAAAGCCGTTGCTGGGACTGTCCCACCCGGGAAATGGGTGTCTGCCCACACTGTGCTGCCTTCCCCTGAGGGTCCCCTCCTTCCCCTGTGCAATGCCGGACATCTGCCGGCACTAATCCCTGCCCTGCCGCTGCAGCTCCCGGACCCTCCTGCATCTACAAAACAGGCTTCCTTGGTTGAGCAGAGGAAGAAGAGCCTTCTGCAGACATCCAGTGCCCCAGCTGGGTGAAGGATTGCTCCTTCCCAGGCTAAGTCCAAGCAGGTCTTGCCCAAACTGTACTTCAGAGCACCGCAGGAGCATCCTCAGTGGTGCAGCGCTGGCTTTTTTCCACCCCAGAACTCACCTCATCCCACGGCACGTCCAGCTTCCAGCCCAGATCCCTCCGCTGCTGCACTTTCTACTCTTAGGAAGGAAGGAAGAAGAAGAAAAAAAAATTAAGAAGAAAAAAAGTCCAAGCCAGGCTCCGCGTCGGGACTGTCAGCAGTTTGAAGATTGCCGTAGCAGGGAGAGCTGCCACGCTCCAGCACTCGCCGGGGTTTCGTTAGAGAAGCCTGGGGCTGAAGGTTTTTTCTCCAGCCAGTGATGTCACATCCTGACCCTGCCAGCAGCTCCAGCTGTCCGTGGAAAACCCGCTGGGAAGCCAGGCTGCCGGTCCCCGCAGCAAGCACCCACATTCATGGGTGGGCACCCGCACCCATGTGCCATTCCTGGGTGCTGAGGTCCTTTTTGGCGTGAAGTCCCGCACTGCTGGCTGACTCCGGGCTTTCACGGGACAGCAGCGTGCTGGCAGATGAAATCCCGCAATATTTTTTTTCCCCCATCTTTTGTACAGCCCCTCTCCCTTCATCCTTCCCCCCTCTGCACACACATAAACATCAGTCCAGGCCAGGCTGGATGCCATCCAAAACAGAAAAGCCAGAGAAAAGAAAGAAAACAACCAGAAAAACTTGTGCTACGCAGAGCAGACTCACTTTCTGTCGGTCTCTGCGGTGGGGTGAATTCTGAAGTGCGTTGCGGTATTTAAACACTGCTCAGCGAAAGCAAGCCTGTGCCAGCACGCTCAGCGCCGAGAGGAGCAGCCAGCCAGTGCGTGGGATGTCTTGGCGTGGGTCGGGACTCTGCTCTGGGGTCACACTCCTGGGTGGGGATGTAAAACTGGCGCTGTGCCCCATGTGTGATGCTTACGGGTGTTGCAGTGGGGTGGGAGACACCATCACAGCCCCAGCGCTCACGGTCCCCTTTCTGGCATGGCAGCGCATCCCTCCCCAGGGAGCAGCGCAGCTCAGCCATGGTAAGATGAGATGCAAGTGCTGCTGGAAATGTCTGCAAAGTGTTTGGCATTGGGACAGTTCTAGTGAAGGAAAAGTTTCTAGGCTTTGCTTAACTGTATGCTAAACTCAGGTTCAGCCAAGCGCTGGCAAGTGATGGGGCGAGCTGGGAACTGGGGCACAGGGCGAGGTGGGGGTAAGGAGCAGCAGGAGTGTGAGAAAGGAAACCACAATCTCAGCAGCTTGTGATGGCGGGAGGATACAGCTGCTGGGTATGATTGTATGAGCAGAAGGGTTTAGAATGCAAGTTTGTCTCCCTCCACCCCATCAGCACCCAGCTTCCCCTGCTGCTGCAGACATGGATTTACCTGCGGCACCCATGCAGTCTGGACATCGAGCAGGATGCATCTCTGCAGGATCTGGACTCCTTCCCCCATAACAGGGCTTCTCAGCTGCCAGCAATGCCAGGGTTTGCCCCTGAGACACAGCGTTTAGTCTTTAAAAATAAAGTTACAGGTCTGGTGATGGCAAACACCCTCAATTACCCAGCAGCCTCCCAGAGCAGACAGCCACGAGGGACCAAGGCCCTACAAAGCACCCACTCTCCTTTCCTGCCTCTCTCTGTGCTGGTGCAAGGCCCAGCGCAGCACTGGTTGTATGCAGGGGCAGTAGAAACTATTTGCCACTTGCAGCAGCATCTAATCAGAGGCAAAGATGACATCAAAGGGCCCACAGCATCAGGCAGCAGCTGCTAGTGGATCACTTTCGGCCAGAGGGAATCGGACTTTGCACACCCCAGCAGCCCCTTGCTTTCCTGCTTGTCCCCCTTTGGGATGTGGTTGAAGGGCAGGTCGTGGGCCAGGTGATGGGAGAAGGACACACTGAGGACATGCAGGATTCACCTGTGTTTGGCACCCATTGCAGCGTGAGATGGCTGAGATGTCTTACGCCTGCAGCACGTTTCTGCAGAAAAGGTAGAACCTGGAGGTGAAGTGCCCAGCACACTTGGTTCCTGGGGCAGGAGGGAAGCTTGATCAGTCAAATTCATCTATCTGGCTGCTTCCCACGATGACCATCAGGTAACTCAGCACAACAGCTGTAACCCTGGAGGCTCGGCTCTCTGTGTCCATCCACTCCAGGACCTGTGGGCTGGTTTACGGAGGCAGAGCCTGGTCCACATCAGCCTTGCCCCACTCCTGCATGAATCTCTCGCGGTCATTGCAGATAGTCTCAAGTAAAAGTAACACTACTAAAAGCAGGATCTGCCTCCAGTAGCCCAGCAGACTCTTCCTGGCTGCTGGCAAACCAGTGTTGTCCCTGGCTCAGCAAGTTCAGGCAGCAACAGCAGCTCCACAGAGTCGTCTTTCAGCACATGGGGGAGTGTCTCCTGTGCTGGACGCTCCCTGCTTGCACATCTCAGCGACTTTGAGTCCTGGCAAGGGCTGAGCAATGCTGCTGTCCTCCACCCTGGGGACCCAGCAGGCACCAGTGCCCACGCTCCTCCCCAAGGGATGCAGGGAACCACAAAATGTGCCCAGACCTTGTGAGTGGGAAGCACAGGTCTGCAGAGCAGATGTAACTCCCAACAACTAATGCCAAGCCAGGAGGAAACATTCAGCTGAAACCCCAGTAAAAAATGGGCACAAATCCAAAACTGAGGGGCCTTGGCCATGCAGCAAAGATCCCAAAGGGAACTCATGGCCAGGATTTACATCCAGGCGAGACAGAGCCAAAATACTTAGAGGCAAGATGGGGTCCTCCCTTCTCAGCTGTCTGGAGCCAAAGGAGAGGGGCCCGGAAAACAGCACAAGGGCTGAAGTTGCATCAGCTGCAGCCCTTCGAGTCCACAGGGGTGGGCAGCACCTCCTAGTCAGGGAGTTACCCTCTTCACACGAGGTTTTGGAAACCTTGCAGAGCGGAGAGCCCACAGTCCCAGAGCTGCCCAGGGTCCCAGCTGCAGGGAGGGTGGGCAGGCAGGCATTGCTTGGCAGAGAGGAAAAGGTCTGAGGAGCAGCTTCGGGGCAGAAGGGATGTGTTATTGTGAAGGGGGCGGTTGTCTGCCCTGCAGGAAGGAAGAGGCAGGGTTTGGCTCCACTCCTGAAGGCAGGTGCATGGCTGAATTTATCGGGCGGGAAGGAAGAAGGGAAGGAAGCAAGCCCAGAGCACTGCATAGCTTCATGGGTCCTCATGGGCGGTCTCATGGAAAGAGGCCCAACACAGGGACGCAGCTTTGCACGGCTTGGCAGGACACAGCTGTGCTCGGAAGGTGGGTGCAGTGAGCCCTCTGCAAGCCCCCTCTGGCAGCTGCGGTGGCTGCCTGGGCTCTCCCTGGCCACAAGATGCCCTGCGCAGCCTGCGGCCCCTTGGCAGCACAGCATTTCATGGGCCAGAGCGATGCTTGTTCCCCGATGGGGTGTGAGGGCTCTGCGTGCCCATGCAGACCACAAGTCACGGCAAAGGGAACAGCAGGTTTGCTCCAGTTATTGCCAGAGAGGCAGAGGACGTGCCCACAGAGTTTGCCTCAGCTATGCAGCGACACAACAGCCAGCTCCCCCTCTCCGCTCCACCAAGCCCTGCGCAAGCTCAGAGGCAGGGAGCGAGAACTTCCTCAGCTGCCTATTAGAGGGCACTGGAGTCTTGTCATTTTCTGGCACAGGGGAAAAAAAGCAGATGCAGAGGAAAAAGAACGAGTCAGCACTTTAACTGAGGGTAAGGACATCAGCCTTCCATCTGCACTTCCTTGATTGCTGCAACAGCCGATTTCCACAAGCAGGACAGGCTCTGGGTTTCATGCTGATGCGTGAGTATGTCTCCCCAAGGCGACGGGGGTGTGTGGGCAAGCCAGGGGTTTGAAATGATGATAACAAAGAGCCTCTGGCTGCACAAGTGGCTCCACTCCTCTTAAGAGGAACTGCTGCCACATCCCTGGCCCCAGGCTCTCCTCCAGCCAGCTGCAGACCACAGACAGCACAGAGAGAAGGAGGTGGTTCATACGTACAGCAGCACCTGCTTCAGCCGTGACGTCCTCACTGCAGGGGGTGAAGCCTACGCAGGGCCATGGGGAGACTTGGGCTTCTCCTCCATGAACTTGCCCACTTGAGGGCTACTAAAGACAGATGCATGCAGATCAGGAAGACCCTGGCCCACGAATGGCTGGAAATCAGCAAAGCGACCTGGAAAACCACTGCAGGATGTTTGTCCTCCCCACAGCAGCTCATCTGGTATCTAGGACAGTGGGCTAGGGCAACTGTTGGTCTAATTCAGCACAGCTCACCACAGCATCAACCATATAGGAGCAGCCTGAGCATCTAAATGTTTTTTAGCACAAAACTCACCCCAAGCTCACAAAGCTGAGCAAACAGGCTCATGTGAGCTGCTCATGTGCCAGTAGCTCAGAAGAAGGAGACAAACCTTCCCTCTAGTGGCTGCAGGGCACAAGAGCCTCACAGTGACCTTCTCTCCCCACATCAAAACTGACACTGTTCACCAGCCCTGAGGCCTAACACAGATCCTACGAACATCAAATCTTACAAACCCAATGCAAGTTTTTAGTGGCTTAAAACCGGCGCAGCTGCCAACTGGCACAAAGTTGCAGAGAGACTTGGGGGTCTGTGTCCACTCTGCAGCTTGTAGGTGCCCACGCCTGTGGCCAGCCCGTGCCAAGGCCACACCAGGCAGCGCAGGTCACGGACAAGCGTGTCCCGGGCACTGGAGAAGCCACACAGCCATGAAACACCCCTGGCCTTTTCTGCAGCAAGGATGGTCTGTGGGGCCAACTCTTCACCTGAGTTACTCCCTTACAGCAAGTGTACAGTGGGAGAGAGGATCAGACCTGGAGTTTCTCTTGGACCATTTTATCACAAGGGGTCTTCATCACAGTTTCAGCCTCATCTCCATGGCAGCCGTCAGCACAGATCTGGGTGTGTGTTCAAGTCCAAACTGTACCACAAACACACATGTGCATATGTATCTCCAAAAGTACTAGAAGTTTCCACTTTTCCATTTGCAAATTAAGGAGCTTATTCACACCATGTCAAACTTCCACCCCACAACTGGGCCACTGAATGTTGTAACAACTCTGTTTTCCATGACGCAAGATGCTCTGGTTTGATGATGCAGCAGATTGTAACCTGTATACAGATCATACAGGAGTACAGTCAGAATCAGCTGCCTAAAGCTCCCCTGCTCACAATAGCATTTCAGTGGCACGGTCCACCAGACTCCCAGACATCGATTTCCCAGAGAAAAAGCAGTGATAACGTTTTCCAGGGCTGCAGCAGACCCCATTCCCAGCAGCAGATCCAGGAATACCTCCCAGGAGGGTGTGTGACTTCCAGTTTTGTAAGCCCCCCATTATCTCCCTGACATTGCAAACACCCAAGTCTAGCCAGCTCTCTGCTCCTCGGGGAGGCATGATACAGCACCACCTCATTGACACCGGGTCAGTAATTTCTGTGCCACGTGGTCTCACCCTGACACCAGGGTTAACACATTCTGATGTGCACTTTGAGGCACATGAACATACCTGCAGAAAAAAGCCCTTGCTCCTTCCATCAGTCTATTCCCCCTCTGCCAGCACCAGAAAATGCAGTCTCTTGCAAAAGGGCTGCAGGTGGAGTGATCAACTTTGCCTTTTCAGTTTGAGTCTTATTTACAAACTGTTCCAATGGATGCAATGTGAGAAATGTTTCCTTTTCTTGACTCTGCCATTTCCGTCTGTCTTAAACCCTTGGAGAAGTTCTCGTCCTGGGATTAATCACATTATGGGTTGAAAAAAACCCACTCAAAATTACAGGTAGAGACTGCTATGGCCTTTACTGGAGACTTTGGTCTTTTAAGCTCAAAAAGATGCTTAGGTGTAGATTTGGAAGCCTTCAGTTTCACTCCTTTGAGTGATGGCAATGAGTTGCCATTACTCATCCAGGGACTTTATATTACTGCTATACTGAAAATGGATACAGCAACTTAGACTTCTCCAAAGCAGGAAGTGAATAATGTATCAAAACTGCCCTTATTTCAACTAAGGGGAAATGATAAATAGAGCACAAATGCTATCAAAGGAGAAAGGCTTTGAATAAAGGTGATTTGCAGCTCAGATTATCACAGCCCTATTCACAACCCCTCCGATTATTCCCCTGTGATGCACACACTCACAGACCCAACACAATCGGAAACAAATGAGCAAGACCATCTCCTTGAAGGAGCAGAGTTCACACCTAATGTAAATGAGTCACTGCTAAAATGGACCCCAACAATAAAACCTTATTATCTACCATTAGTGTTAGCTGAACACTGTTTCCATGCAAAGTATGGGCTGAGAACGTAGGGAGTGATAGTGAGCACAACAGCAACAGGGCCCTACAATTACACCAGTGAACAGGTTGTGTAAGAGCTCTTTAATCACTAAGCAGTTAAGGGTAGGTAGCACTGAAAAAATCTGATACCAGCCCTGCCCAAAAAAATGGTCTTTCTGACAGAGACCAGCTGCAGACCCTTCTTGCCTCTGTTTCTCTGGCAGAGGGAATGCTTGCCAGCTGCAGCAGGCTGGTGGGAGGACGCGTCGTGGCCTGGGCATAACAGGCCATTAGTGCTGAGGGCAAGTTCGTGCCAGGGATTTGAGGTGGATATGGGAAATATCTCAGCGTTGCTTGTAGGAAGCTGCTGGCTGTCCTCTGTCTGGTCATCCGCCTGTGCAGCAGCGTGTGCTGGTAACCCATGCTCAGGCCACACATCATCCTCCTGCAGCCTGCCCTTGTCCACAGATGTGCTGCTGGGAATGAAAACAAGAGGAGCTCATGGCATGAACACTCTGGGATTCTTCTGTTGAAGGCAGGTTTAAAAAACCAAATCTGCTGCAGTCTGTAAAGCCAAAATCTTACCGACAGCACTGTGCTAAAGCAGCTGTGAATATTCATACCAACTCAATTTTTTCACAGTTGTCACTTTGCAGTTGAGAAGCTGGTTGGTGGCTCTCTGTTACTATGCCAGTCCATCTTGCTTTTATTATGGATAGTGCCTGTCCTGAAATGGGAACAAGAGCTATTTTCTGTCCCTTCAAATGCCGCTCGTAGAGGTGGCTGACTAGATGCCAGTCTGAGAAAAAAATAATCCTATAAAGCAGGCAATAATTTCTCTGAACTATTAAAAATATACAAAAGTAAAACCATGTTCACAATATCCTACTCCTCAAGAAAAACATCTCTTAAGACAGAAGCAAAGCAACAGGATAAAATTAATATATCAATCAAACAGAACAAAATTCCCAGAACAGATCTAGTCACTCTATTTTTCAGTCCTGAGAAAAACACAGGCCACAGTGCAGATCTGTGTACAGAACCTCACACACAAAGTAACAAAGAGGGGTCTGTTTTAGACCATCGATCTTATTATTTTTCTTGATGGACAAGCTTGTATAAATTCCACACAGATTAAAAAGCACTGGAGCATGCAATTATAATGGTGAAGAGCATTTAAAATGCATTTACTGAGAAGAAATGTTGGTTATTATCCCTCTCCTCACGTCAGGGCAGTCGATTACAGAGCTCCCCTTCAGTTACTTCAGATTTCAAAAACAGACCACGCAGACCTAAGTTACAGGACAGAAAAACGGCTTGTTCTGATGAAGTTACACTGGGCTCCATTTTGCCAGTTAGTTGTCATTCAAATCACCCGAGTCCTCATCTTGCATCAGTGCCAGATGAGCTTGACTATCACGTTCCCAGGATGTCTCCAGATCCTTTCTGTAGCCAAACCGTATATATAAAACAAAAGAGACAGGAGCACCCCACCTGGGAGAGCCCCTGGCTGCTGCTGGCTCGCTTCACCCACAGGTCAGTCTCTACGACTTGTCAGAAAGCTGACCAGGTCTCAGCTCTCTTCCAAGTCCGCTTTGCTCAAGCTCTGCTATAACCGACATGTATTTAAAGTCACTAGATCTGTGGTTGAAGGTCTCCACTAATTCATAGGTCTCGGAACGATCTGTGGCATAGAAAAGCTGCACCTGATTCGCCAAGCACTGTGCTTCATGGACCACCTGTGAGTTAAAACAAAGCATGTGTTACCATAGGGCCTTCTTGTATCTGGGCATCCCACCGAAAGACCGTTCAGCAGCTGAAAGGCTGCAGTCCTGCTCATCAAATGACTCAATTCCAAGTCACCTTAGATTAGCAAAGCTCTCAACAAACCACCTCTCTCTTATTCCTGACCTAGTTACACACTTTAGCCCTGTGCCTAAAAACCACTCTCCTGCTGAGTGTACACCTCAGAGGTCAAACACAGCTTTCACGATCCCAGCTCGCTCTAAGGCACTGGAGATGCACCAAAGCCTCATCTTTCCCTTCTTACGGTTGAGCTATTTGCAAAAAATTGTTTATTCTGAGATACAACAGGGCAAATGCATTATCAATAACTCCTCTGCGCATCGTTTCAGAACTGGTGTAAGTAGGTCAGCTAGAGGTGGGATGCTTAGTTATCCTGGCCCACCAGAATAATTTCCAGTGCTACTGGTCTTAGCTCTGTACTCTTGCAGGTATGCAATTAACAGTACACCCACACACAGAGAAAGGAGAAAGACACGCAGAAACTTAACATATAGCTCTGGAGGTCTCCTGGTTTGACAAGAAATATTAAACGTCAAAACACTGTTTTAATTTGTTGGCAGGCAGCAACATCTTTCATTTCAATTTGCTTCCATTAATATGAAAAACAGAGGGTTGTTTTTTTTTTTTTACAACAATAAAATATAATATCCAAAGCAAGAAAAAAAAAATTCATGAGCTGAAATAACCAGATAGACAAAGACCAATGATTTCCTTCTAGCTTTCCCTAGTATTAAGTAGATTAGGTTAAAGAAACCTCATGGAAAGGGTCTTTTAAAGACTTCACTTTAATTTGGTTAAGTCAAAACTGCAGGAGGAGTTGCAGCACAAAATGATGGCAGGCAGTGAGCAGATTTTTCTTACCAAGAACTTGGAGTCCATTTCTGCTGTCATTAGTACTATGCCTTTTTCCTTCTGCAGCTCAGGATAATGGTACAAAACCAGCTGGCTAGGAGCAGTTTCACCCTGGGTCTGAAGGAGATAAACAAACCTGTCAGTATCCCACAAAGAATTCTGACTCTGTTGCAGATTTGGAGGCTTGACTGCAAAATTTTTCAGGGGTAAAGGGTCAGTTCTAATTAAAAGGTATTATTCCTGGGATTTACAGAAAACAAGGGATTTACAGAGTTAGGTTGGGGTTTTTTCTTGACTAAAGACCATTCTGCATTTAAAAAGACCCACAATTTCCAGAAACACATTACATCTTAGCGCATGTACTGGTATTTTAAGTAGCTTGCAAAAACAGTTCTAAGAAGTTTAGCTCTTGCTTCTGTTTTGAGTCTATTTGACTTCTACCTCATTCTCCTTTAGATTAGGCCCTTAATACCTTACTAATTTACCCATAATTAATGGCAGTTTTCCCCGATAATTCTTTTCAAATTAAGCTGGACAACCTGTTCGTTAAACTATTTAGCAAATATTATATATTGTAATATGCTGATATTATATATTTCTGGATCCTAAGCCATTTTTTTTAACTTTTATTCCAACCACTCACCTGAATGTTTATTAGGGAAGTGAAGTGCAATTCTGTTCCTGACCACTGCCCCACAAAGAACTCATAGCCTTCCTTTCTTGGCAAAGCATATAGAAACTGCAGAAAAATGATAAAAAAAGCTCCAAATCTCCATTTCATAGGACAAAACAATGCCCTTGTCATACTGGCCTCCAGCATAAACACTTTAGCGAGTGAACCACCACAGAAAAAAGGGTTTATTTGCCCCACCAGGAGTGACAGAACAGCAGGAACCAGACTTGAAACCATTATAACCTTCTCAGTATTATTTCATTAGCAAATACCCTGGCACATACTTTTATCAGTATTATATGAAACAAAGGAAAGGAGAGTGGAGAACATTCAGACTCTGACCTTTTTGTTCACCTCTAGAAAATTAACAGCAGAAATGGTAAAATATAAGATAAGGAACATTTAGAATATTTAATCCTTTATTGTCACCAACTGTTTCAGAACAGGCAGCAAGCATTTTCTCTCTAGACTGACAGTCCATTCAGCTCCACAGGACAGGGACTTGCTCATTTTCCCACACCAAGGGAAAAGATGACATGGGAGCAGAAAAAACATGCAGGATACCTGACTAAATGCCACTGCACCGCACAGAAAAGCACTTAAAGCCATTAGTAACTTCCCAAGCACCAACTACCTTGGGAAGCCAGATATATTTGATCTTGCTCTTGGCAAGTGAAACATACAGGACCAATCCATCAATCCAGCAAAATCTCTCATTCAGTTCTATTTTGTAGATCCTCTCAACGCAGCGCAGTCTACCTACTTTGTTTTTATCAAGTAGTGAAGCACTTCTGTCTCAGCACAGTGAAAAACACATGAAGGCCATGCTTCAGCACACAAATGACTGTAAAAACACATTACTTTCAGTGTTGAAAGCAACACTAATCCAGCAGCACATGGTACAAGACTGCAGACAGCTATCCTTCAGCTTCTTAGCCGCTCTGCTCGTTTGCACTTCAGCTTCTTTAGAGCAACATCATGCTCATGCACACAGGAATCTTCTAATTGAAGCTTAGGAGCTATCCGCCAGCCCACATGAGAAACAGTGAACCCACATCTTGGGAACCCACTCATTTCTGCAACAACCGTATTACACCTTCTCAGTATTCTGTGTTTTGTCACGCTGGCATATGCCTAATATGCAACCCACAGAGTATTTACTGTGTACCTACAACAACGGGTTTGACTACATCCAACTCCCCCCCCCTTTCTTTCTTGCTGTTTACCTATCTTTATCAGCGCGGTGAAGAAAGCACGGCTACACACACTTAAGAGGAAAAGCAGGCTAAGACGTGGCAAGGTTCAGCTCTTTCTGTGGACAGAACTGAAACGTACTGATTTCTCGTCTTCTTCTATCTCAGATGCTCCTATCTCTGCTGCCAGTAAAGAAACATGAAAAGAAAGGGAACCAATTCACACCAACCAGTAAGACAACAGAACTCAACACCTCCATGTACATGCAATGCAATGGCACGGTGACATGTAGCTATAGCTAACAACAGTTCCTGCAGGTTAAAGCAAGGATGCTTTAAACAATAAGGAAAGATATGCAGGAACATCACTGAAGCTGGCCTAAAAGGCTTGGCTCTTCACAACACAGAGGAGACTTAACCACAAGATATCGATTAATGGAAACTAGAGGCATGCAGCTACATCTATTCCCTAGTGGGAGACCCTGTGCTCTTGTTTCTGAACCTACACCTCTTTTATCTAGACATCTGACTGCTAGATGAAACTCCTCAATACGTAATTGCCATTGCTCTTATCTGAACAAGATAGTTGAACACCTGGATTTTACCTGTCAAGCTGACAGAATGAGTGTGAATGCAGAAGGGTCAAGAGTTTATGAATCAGGCTTTAGAGAGAAGAAATGCATTACAGCTACAGATCCACGCACTGCGACTCTCTGCCATACATACCGATGGACATTTCTGGGCTCTCTTCCATATTAAATCAAACTTCTCAGCCTTTAGGGAAGGAGAAAGAGAAATTCAATTTTCATAACACAAACATGGATGCAGTTCTTCAGAAACACCTCATTAAGCTTCATAGGTTACAGCTTCCATCTGTAGAAGGTCTCACTGGAGGAACAGCTAACGGTAAGTGCGTGGAAAACCATGTTTAGTTCTGAGTTCCCGAAACACCACCAGTATCCTGTTTTAACAATGCCCTCTCTCAGATGCAGCAGCAAACTCCTTAGATCCAAAGCTTTAACCCTTGGAGGTGGGGCAACCACACTCCAGGCTTACATTACGTCCTCTTTTCACTAATAGCTCCACTGCATCACAAGGTGCCAACAGTTGAGCAAGACAACATACCCCTGGCCCCAAATTGTGGATTTTACATCACAGTCATCTGTTCTTCAGTACTGAATGCAGCCGAGGTATTTACTCAAATAACATACTTATTGCAAAGGTTTATATTAAAACCACAGACACATTTAGTCATCCCTGATGAGACCTGGCAATCTCATTCACATGTTCTCTGCGTTCCCCCAAGCCTTTTGCCTGCTCCTCTCTTCCCAGCACCATTTATTAATGCCTACTCTAAGGTGTTCAGGAAAGAAAACACATGCTCTTTGTCAGCGCAAAATTCCTCTGCGTGTGCTTTTGAGCACTTGACAATTACGCGAGGCCTTTCTTCCAGCCAACAAAAAGCTTCTGGCAAAAGACACAGGGGTTTTTTGCCCCCCAGTGACACCATGAACTACCTCCTAACGTGTCTAGGATCTGCTTTGTATTAAAGCCTTGCAAGTTTCCAAAGCTGCTCTAAAACCGTGCCAAAACCCTGTGCCAGTCCCACTAATGAAAGACCTACACCATCTGAACTGGAGTCCCTGGCTGTGGCCCTCTGCTATAGTAAAAGTGCAATTCGACCTATTTTCACAACATCTGCATGTTGGAAAAACTGAAACATGAAGCTGCTTGACTTCAAATCCCACGCTGCCGTTTTCAGAGCATACAGCACTTCACAGGTTTAGAATGCAGCCTCCCATCGACTCCACTTGCAGCTCAAAGGGCCAAGTGCAATTACAAATCACAGTCCAGACTGAAATGAGGTTTCAAGAACTCAGGAACACAGAGTTCGTGCCCAGCTGTGAAAAGGCAGATTGAAGAGATCACAAACACACAGAGACTGAAGGAAATCTCTCTGAAGCAAAGAATAAAAAACCCCAAAGGCAAAAAAGACCTCCTTTGGCCTCATGCGGACTAACAACAATTACCATCTGGTAAAGCTACCAGGAATAAGGAGTATGATCTTATCACAGGAAGCACCATCTGATCTCAGTGAAAGCCAGTGCTGCCAACAGTTTTAAATGTACGAAATAAGTCATAAGTGATTAGCCACGTGCAAGTTATTAGCCAAATGCTCTAGTACTGCCCTGTTAAACTGCAGTTAGCTGTCCATGCTGCGGGGAAGAGAGGGAAGAAGGAGCAACTCTGAGAAAAAATGATGTGGAAATACAAATGCTGCCTTAATGGATACTAAGGGCCTGTGAAGAGTATCGGATACTCATAATAAAAAATGCCCGGGAATTGAAGCCAGATGTGTAGAAAAAGGTACTAGCTTTATTGAGACTGAGGTAAGCGAGGAAAAAATGGGGGACACATTTCTGGAAACAAAAACCTGTAAGTAAGATGACTCAATGCAGAAAGATAGTTTGTTCTTGAAACCTCATTTGCCTTCAGTGACTGCTTTTAAAAGCAAGAGAATCACAGTTAGAAAGCAAAGCTGTGCACACTGGCCTTTCGAGTGCGTAACTACAGGGGAACTACTTACAGGAATAACAGCATAAACCGTATCTTTTGCAGAAAAATACTGGTTCCAAATCTGCAGGAAGCAAAGGAGATGAGATACAGTTAAAATCGAGCATCTAGCAGTAATATTAAATGCTTTCAAAGGAAGCCTGACTGACTTTCCTGCTAATGCAATACACATCTCCAGAGTACTCGTACCACGCGACAGATTTCAACTAGGTCACAGAAATAAGCAGTGGGCTCAGAGGTGGCTCAAGATTCACTAGCCATCAGCAGTGCTTCTTACGTTTTACCCAACAATCACGTTAACGACTTCTAGAGGGTCTGAGGTTTGGTTTGGTTGGTTTTTTAAATAAAGAACATACAAAACATTTTCAACATAAAACAAGCCTTTCCATAATGCTCCTCTGTGTTCACAATCTTTTTCTCTGTGACAGCTGGATGGCAATACCTCCAAAAAAGCTCAAAATCCTTAATAAATGGACAAGTACCGGTAAAAGTGCAGAGTTCAGGACCTTTTTCAGTTGCTCTTCCCCAGTCCTACATAACTAATGAGAATTGCCAGTAAAATGTTTAATCAATGAAACAGAGGAACTCAAAGGAAACTCCCGAGTTATCAAATCCACTCCCTGCTGTTTCACACCATCCCCTGCAGAGCACGTCACCACTTCTATAATGTTCTCGAGCTATCAGGAAAGTAGACAGGGTTCTGCTCTCTCTTGTCATGCCAGAAGGCTCCTACTTCTGTGCAGCTCCCCTTCAGTGATCGTGCCTACGCGGTAGCTTGGCATACAGTCTGATAAGAAAAAAAATACCAGATCCAACTGAAGTCATGTCTGTTCTGATGTGGCTTATAACTTGATAAACCAAATACAGTGCAAAGCCAAGTAGATATTAGGGACAGTAACTTGATTCACACTGTTCTTCATACAAACAAACAGATCCTTCTTATCCTAACCAGCTTCAGTATGGGTACACAGGCTCCTGAATGACAAACAATGCAAACAAAGGTACAAGGTGACAAAAGCTTTGGTTTTATTCCTGCGAAGCAGAAGTAACATAATTCATATGAGCTACTGCTAGAATTTACCTGTCCTTTACCTGGCTTCAAACCTGACAGGAGCTTGCTAAGGAGGAGCTTGCTAACTGACAGGAGCGAGTTCAACTGCTGCACATTAAATGGCAACAATAACCGTTACACTAAAGACAAACTTTGAGTGATGCGTCCAGATGCGTTATTTATCAAGTGGGTACATCCTAGGAGGACTTACCTGTATGGAGAAAACTTTGCCTTCTGCTATTGGTACGTATGTGAATGTGCTTTTTCTAAATATACAGCCATAGCCATATTTTATTTTTTGGTCTAAGTAAAAATTCCATCCTCACACGTGGATTACTATTAAGCACAGATGTGGAGCAAACTTTATTCCATTTAAATCCATTACCTGTTTTATCTCCTCTGCTGATTTTTCTTTCACCATCTCAACATTAAGAATCGAGTCAAGCGTCTGCAAGAGAAAGCATAAGGCACTAGGCTTGATGACCATTCTCTGACTCAGGCGGGAATTGAGAATGAACAGAAGCAATTACAGAGAATAAAATCAAGCTAGAGGAACCTAATTCAATTCACAGTGTGACTTAGTCCTCTTAATTACCAAAGAAACTTGTAAATGACAAGCAGTAACATACTAAGGAGTGGATTCACACACTGAGGCGGAAGAGATTCTGTTGGGACACACTTTGCTCCAGCTGTGCAGATCTCTACTGAAGCTGCAAGAGGAGCTGCAGCCTTTTGGCTTCAGCCATTGCAGACATGCTCTGCTGGCAGACTCACACAGAAAGTTTTCCAAAATACAGGAACGTGAAAGAGGATAAAACCATTCTCTTGTCCTTCTGCTGGCTGATCTTTGAAAAATAAATTTACATGCTGCAAAGGCAGCCTAACCCTTCCTAGTTATTACTGTGACATTCAGTACAGAACCCCTAACTGGCAGGAACTTCTGGGGTCTCAGAGAGACATCAGTTTTAAAAGACTGAACACAATCCCAAGAGTAAATTAAAATCTTAAACTCAAGTGCAGCATAAGGAACATCAGTTTTATGTCAAGAAGCTTTTGGCTGAGGCACATGGTAGCAATGCAAATTAATCTACATCCTTGATTTGTCAGCATGTCCTCCCCTAACACTTACCTTATCCTTTGTGAATCCCCCCTTTGAGGTCTTTGTTCCCAAGCCTTCTGCCTAGAAGAAAACATTGTTCTTTAGTTTTTACAGTTGATGCTTTAATACCATTTATTTGCCTTCCCTGCCATGCATAACATTC
>NW_010421154.1:21651-22654 GCF_000710305.1 Buceros rhinoceros silvestris
CCTGCTGACAAAAAGCTCCTGAGTAGGAACAAAAGTTTAAGATACTTGAAGATTGCGGCCAGTGTGTTTTTAATAAAATTAATTATGGATTAGGAGAGGTAGATAAGGTAACTTAATGTGACTTATGAATATCAAGGCCAGAAAGGATTAGTTAAAAGTTATCTATTATGCATTTTGGATCCAATATTATTGAAGCTTTTTTGCATTCACAAAAAAATGATAAATGCAAGATCACGTCACTCCACGTGGCCAAACTAAACTGGAATTAATTAAACATTTAAACAGGGCCTCAAGCACAGTCTAAAAAATTAGCAGAATAGTACTCTGGAATACGGAACAGTACTTTTAGCTACTAGAGAGTGACATTCAGGGGCTCTTTACTAACAGGGGCACTGTATGTTTGTAGCACTATGCTAACCCCATATAAACAATATTATAACTTTCATATACGGGAATTGCAAAGAAAGCTGGGCTTGCCTTTTCCTCCATGCACCTGACAAATTCTCCTTGTTTGGAATATCCCACGGGCTGCTTTTTCACTTCGCTCCTTTTTTCCATACGGGATTCAAACACCTCTGGACTGGATCTGAATCAGAAAAGGGGCTATGAACAGTGCTGGGTGATAAACATAACCTGGCCTTTTAAAATGCTTGCTGTGGTAACGATTCCTGTTCTTCAGTTGACATTTTCATCCCCTGTTGGTAAAACTCTCTCCTATCGAGCTGACCGGGTTTGGAAATCGACTCCTACTGATACCTGCACGTGAATTTCAAAGCAGCATTTGGGCCGAGCTAATTAATTTTCTCGTGACACTAAAAATTCCCTCCCTCCTCCCCCCAAAACAGCACTGCCGCCCCTCTTCTCGAAAAGCAGCTCCCGGCCACCCTGCTGCCCCCTTCCTCCTCCGCAGGGCCCGGCCCGCCCGCACCTCCGCAGCTCCTGGATCTTGCGCCGGTACTTCCCGTAGAACGGGTTCTCCTCCAGCGCCGCCTCTCCCGAGCCC
>NW_010421155.1:0-26543 GCF_000710305.1 Buceros rhinoceros silvestris
AAAAAAAAAAAAAAAGACGATTCTGATAAAAGATCCTTCCTCTGAGCGGTAGGTGCCAGTGGGACACAGCAGAGAAAACCCAGAGATGTCTGACATTCCTCCTTTCCCCAGCTCTGTACGTGCGGCAAACAAAATAAACTCGCATGAAGTCAGAAAGTTCCCTTTCTCAAGAACCCGAAGTAAGATCTGCATGGCCACTGTAAGGAGCGTCATGATTTGGGTTATCGGTTTGATTATCTCTGTGGTACTAGTTTTGCCCCAAAGGTCAAAGGGGAGCAGCTCGATCCCAACAGCGATGTGTGCATACAGAGGGACACACAGCTACTGCAGGTGCCTCATCTCTGTTACTCGCTCTGTGTGTCAAGCCTGAAAATGATCTGCAAGGTGCCCAGCCCTGGGATATCCTGAAAATTCAGTAGGCGTCACTGTCACTTACTAGTCCGCCACGTCACTCCTTTTACAGGACCTCCTTTGCTTCGGATGAAATCAATGTGATCACACATTCAGCATAGAACTTGTGAAGTGCTCTGCCAGATCTCATCCATGTCTAGTTTTGATTTTTCTATTTGCAGGTAGTTCCCTGTCACCTGAATTCCGAGCATGGGGCGTCATTGCTCTGAGCTCTTTGGAAAATCACCTGATTAGTTCCAGAGGTGTGGGCAAGCCCTGCAAAGTGTTGTGCTGGAAGGATTAATAGTTTTGTGTTACACTGCCGAACGACCAGGTTCTGTCAAAAAAGATGAATTATCTCTTTATACTTTAAATAAATCGCTACTTATAAAAATAAGGTAATGTTTTGTGGTTTTGACTCTTCCAGAAATCGGAATCTCCAAAGAAGAGGCACTGGAAGTGCTGCAGCTTGTGAGGCAGGAATGTCACGGGGATGCAGCAAGGACTGCCGGGGGATCGGGCACTACCAGGCAGTGCACAGCGCTGGAACTTCTGGCAGAAGAGCAATCCCAGGGCTCCATCATCACCTTCTGTTCAGCACTAGACAGTATTCTGGGAGGTGGTGTGCAGCTGACGAAAATCACCGAGATCTGTGGGGCGCCGGGTGTCGGGAAAACCCAGCTATGGTATTTTATTTTCAGATTACTTTTGTGCAACTCAGAATCACTTTTCTTTGTTTAATTTCACTATGGAGAGAGTTCATTGCTCTCGTTGTCATGACTGCAGTCTGGTTCCTCTACAGCGTTGTAAATGCGATGGTGATGATGGCTGTGCTGCGTCCTGCTCCCTGTGCCCCTCCGCAGAAATGTCCCGTCAGGGTGAGCGGGGCGGGAGAGCTCGGCGCTGTCAGTAGTCACGCTTTTCTCTCTTTCCCGTGGCAGTATGCAGCTGGCAGTAGACGTACAGATCCCCGAGTGCTTTGGGGGCGTAGCTGGAGAAGCCGTGTTCATTGACACCGAAGGCAGCTTCATGGTGGACAGAGTAGTGGACATGGCCAGTGCCTGTGTGCAGCACTGCCAGCTCATTGCCGAGGCTCATCAAGAAGAAGGTGTGTTGTGAAGTCAGTTCTTCTGCCTAGTAGGCTGGGATTGGAGTGAAACGAGTGTCTCAGAGGGTGCAGTTTTACCGTCTGAGGTTTCAGCAGCAGTTGATAGCTTAAGTGTGGCTTAACTTGCTGCCAGCCTCTTCTTTCCACCTGTGTCACGCCTGAGCAGCAGCATCGGTATGCGGAGCCGTGCTGCAGACTAGGCTGATCTGCTTGAAGAAGAACTCTTTTTCTACAGGATGATTTGTGGGTTCTTTAGGTATGTGGGTTTTTTGGCTTTTGTGTTGTTTATTTTTTTAGCAATTTAATGATTGAATTTACAGCAAAACCCAAACACACCTCTGTCAGCAAAATGGAGGGATAACGAGCTGCAACACAGGGACAGCGCTTTTGCCAAGAAACGTTTGACCAGATGATCTCTGAGGTCCCTTCCAGCCTGGTATTCTATGATTCTGTGACACGACGTGACAGGAAGGGTAGCTGGGGCAAGAGAAGATGAATGGCAGAATTTCTTAAGGCGATGTTGCTGCCAAGGCTCCGTATTTAAATCTGTTGCTGGAATTCAGCTCCGACACGAGGTCAATATAGCCAGGTTGTATTTAATGAGAAGATTTATTCTGTAAGTCATTGGTGTGTTGGGGATACTGACACAACTTTTGTTCTGCTCTTGGAGCAAACTTCTGTTTGAGCAGCAGTAAAAGGACACTGTGTTGAATGAGCTGCTGCCTGTGCATTAAACAATGGATGATGGATAGTCACTGCTGTCCTCTGCTGGTGTTCTGGCTTGAAAATGATTTACTAGAGAAGTTCTTTTTTCAGAAGTAAATTTTTCATTTTCAGAGCACTCCCTTGGAGGCTCCGGTGTATCTGTGTGCAAATGCTGAGATAGCATCTGCTCACCACCTTCTTGACTTTCAAGCCAGATGGAAGGTGTGTTTCCCTCACTCTTTACCTTGACTGCTTCTGTTTCTGGGGGTTTTGCTGTTGCTATATGTGGAAGGTGTAGTTTGACAGAATGATGAAAGTATGCTAGTACAGGCTTCTGACTCATTTACTCATCTATTTGTTTGTTTTCAGATCATATAAAAGCTCTGGAGTCTTTCTCTCTTGAAAGTATCCTTTCTCACATATATTACTTCCGTTGCCGTGACTACATCGAGCTTCTTGCACAGGTCTACCTCCTCCCAGACTTCCTTTCAGAGCATTCAAAGGTAAGAGTTATTGCAGACTTACCAGAAGGTAGCACTCATCTTCACACTCAAGATTTTCAGGGATGTTCATCTGTTATAGAAGAGTAACATGAGTAACACCTTGGTACCTCATCAGCCTGGCAGTGACACGTTGGTTGGTGCCAGAGTACAAATGTAAAGCTCCCTTGCTTGTTTGCTTTGTCATTCCCAGCCCAGTTACTCTTGAGAGTAGTTTGCTTTTGCTACCACTGCTGCCATGATGCTGAATCTCCACTTCGAGGTGAGGACAGTGGATCTATTTATTACATCCCAGCGATACTGAGTTTTGAATCATCATAAAACTGCTTTACAAAAGAGTCGCTGAGCCAGGGGTGCGTGTGATGACCGGGGTGCAGGGGGATCGGAAAGGCTTCCTGCCTTTCTTGTTTGTCCAAGACAATCACTGAGGACCAGAAGCCTCCTGCAGCATCTCGGCATCCAGAAAGTGACTCTTCTCCTTCTTTCCATTACATTTTCTGTTGCTACAAGCAACCAGAGCCTGCAGCTTGACTCTGGGGTGGACTGCAGCCAGAAAGTTTCCTAGTACCTAGTGTCTCAGTGAAATGCTATTGTCAGGCAGATTTTCACCACCTCCCTGCCAGATTTCTGAGTTCTGCACAGCAGATCACTCCCTGACAGCACAACTCACTGTTGTTCAGTTGGATTGTCTTTTGCATATCATTTCCATTTTTGGAAGCTGTTATGTTCTTCAAAGCGCAGATGGAGTCTTACTTTCGCATAGTGTGGTCTGGTATCTCCCTTTCTCTGCCAGGTACTGACGGTGCCCTGTTGTGTTTGCTCTTGTGGAAAGTACATGGCTTCATTAGCACCGTTACGCTGGGCTGCAGTTCTCTGGAGCCATCTGTGCTGATTATCTGGGCTTGGCCTGCAGCCTGAAATACTGAAGGTTGCAGGAGAACCGTGAGACCTTCTGGTGATTCCTTGGCCAGGCTATAAGTGACTTGACAGGTTGCTCGCTGCAGTCCAGCTCTCATTAAAATTAGTCTGATCCCTCTGTGCAGTGCTGAGCTGCACAGGCTGCACCTGGCAGCTGAGACTGGGACCACAGCAAACCTCCAGGTTTTAGGGGGTTTTTGAGCGAGACGTAGTTGTAGAGAGTGTCATCTGGCAATATGAATTAGTTTGAGATCTTGTTCGTAACATGAGAAAGACTAGTAATATGAGAAAGACTATGTTAAGAAATATTCTTATCACAATAAACCTAATTCTTTAAGGTCTAGAAGAGACAGACGTGGAGAAGACGTGTTACTGAGCTTTCCCTATATAACCTGCCTTTGAATACCATCAGTCTACTCGCTTGCTCTTTTATAACAAGTGCAACTGGGAGAAACTAAACTAAATTGCATCCTACCTGGACATATTAATCCAATAGGCAAGTTTCATAACTGTCTGTACATTTCTTTCTAGCATGAGTCATGTTTGTACTCTTAAACTGATTGTTCTTAAAGTCAAAAAGTTGTGCATGAGGAATATGTTCAGACTGGTAGAAAAGAATTCGCAGGAAAGAGGAAACCAGGGGAACATCTTCTTTTAATTCTAAGTATTTAACTTTCTTCAGATTAAATTTGTGTTTTGGTTGGAGGCCCAGGGCCATTTCACAGAGTGAGGTTTGCTGTGGGCTTGTACGTTCCAGTCACAAAGCGACTTCCCAGAAATGAGTTAAATCAATAATACAGAAAATCAGTTTTCTTGTGTTGTTTCCAATTTGTTATCTTGTGCCTTAATGCAAGAACTTGTAGGTACCGAGGATTTGAGTGAACATACAGACACTGTACGACTATCCACCTCCCTTCGGTATTTCAGACAAACTTGGGACATCAAAACAGCTACCACAAGTGGAGTTGGAATAGATCAAAACCCCAGACTAATGTTTAGGTAGTGTCTTAAGGGTGGTGAGCCAGCAGCAGCACTGTGCTCTACCTTCAGCTAATGATTGCTACACCAGAAATAATTCAGCAAAGCAAACACCTTCAGGCAGGATAGATACTCGGCTCCATTGCACAGTGTCTGGAATATCTTTAAGCATCTGTTAAAATCCGCCTTTCTGAGATAGATCAGTGATCTGAGCCTGAGAATAGATGAGTTATCTTAGCAGTGCCTACAGACAGCATGTATTCTAATTCTGGGTTGGATCTGAGCTTTGAGGGAAAAGGTGAAATAAATTAGTGTTTGGGAGAGTTGATTGAAGTTCAATTCTGATGTTTAATGATTTTTTTTATCTCCAGCTTCTCTTCTGCAAGGGTTTCAGTCCAGCATTGTTATTGTGGGTTCTGTAGCGGGTGCTGTGGACATTGTTCAGCTGTGGGAGCGCGAGCTCTGAAACTGGGACCGGTTGGAAGGGCAGCTCTGTGCTGCCTTAGCTAACAGGAGAGCTTAGTGCAGCTCTGGTCTGAGCTGGCGTAACGCAGTTCTGCACCCAGCAAGCGTGCTAGTGTGTGGGGAACTCGAGGCTCTGCCTGTGCTCCCCTGGAGTGCTGATGGTCTGTGATATGTACAGAGAGATGCGGTCTGCTGTCATACACATCTGAGTATGATATAAAAGATTGTCATCACCTTACATAAAACATCCCAGTGCTCTTAAAAAGAGGCCTTACTGCTTTTTCTCAGTTGTTTGTAGACAGTAACAGTGGTTTTCCCTTGTTTTCTGCACTTAGGTCCGACTGGTGGTAGTCGATGGAATTGCCTTTCCTTTTCGCCACGACTTTGAGGACCTCTCGCTTCGAACGAGGCTTTTGAATGGTCTGGCACAACAGCTGATGATCATAGCAAATGATCATAAAGCAGCGGTAAGTTGGGGCGGGGTTAAATCACAAAGCATGCTCCTTTGGAATAACTACATTATTAAGATTTAAGCAAATGTGATTTGTGATTGTAAATAGCAAAATAAAACTGCCAGAATGTCCTCTACATTCGTGTGTGCCAGTTTGATTAGTAAATACAGATGGATTGTACAGGCCAGACTGTTCAGGAAGACAATTCCTAGACTTGCCAAAGTAAGTAAAATGTGCATTAAAAGTATCTTGTGGCTCTTAATTAAATGGTAGCATATCAGTTTGTCATGCTGTTTCACATCATCTTCTTTAGTGATGTGGTGGGACAAGGAGTGCTCCTTTGGTGACCTTTACCTACAGAGGGCACGCAGTAAAATACCTCAGCGGATTTAGCAGTTCCAACGTAACTTTCCACTCTTCGTTTAAAAATAAACTATGGTCTTAGCGGAGGGACTGTTCCCAGCGGGGAAAAGCGCTTTATCTGCTGCTTTGGCTTGGTCTGCTGGCATCCATGGAAACCCAGAGCTTCCTTCCCGGGCATCGTGCGGACGTCACTGAGGCCGGTCTGGAGGCCAGCAGCTCTGCAGCCCGAGGCCAGCAGATGGCACTCAGCAGCTGCCTCTGCTCCAGGAGCTGTTCTGGCCAGTTTTGAACCCCTCCGAACAGCCTTGTTCAGGAATTGGAGCTTACACAGCCTGAAAATGGTGCTTACGCCTGTAACCGTTTCCAGGTGACTTGCAGCCTTGTCACCCCCAGCCCTCTCACGCAATTGGCTTTTGTTCCGAAGGGCTAAAAATAAGCCTCTCCTTATGCTTCCTCGGATAGCTGCAGGAAGGGGAAGAGCCCAGCGCTGCGTTCCGCCTGGGCCGGGTGATTGGGCTTGCTGCTGAAAGCGTCCCCTCTGTCACCCTGACGTGAATTATGAAGCTTCCTGCTGCTGGCGTGGGCACCGAGGGAGATGAATGCTCTGTGACTGCTTGACTCAGTGCTTTCCCTCAGAGACTGGGTACCTGGTGACCTTGAACAGCAGCAGTTGTCATTGTACAGTCTTGTCTTTTCTTTGGTCAAGGGAAACATATATAACTCGTGTCCATTGCCCCAGCGAGCCGTTCAGCACAAACACTTGCTAAATAACCACTTGCTAAAGAAGTGATCAGTCACAGAGCTTCAGAAGTGATTTAGCTCAGTGGCCCTTGTGTGAGTTCTTGAGCTGGTTCCATGTCGCTCGCAAGCAGTCTAAATTCAGCTGCATGCCAGAGATTGCTCGCCGGGCAGCAAGCCGGGCAGCCTGACTGCTCTGATATGGTAGGAAGTAAGTTCCTTCGGTTTCTAAAGCTGAACTGGGTGGATTGTGCTAGATGCCCAGGCCAGCCCTTCTCCCGCAGTGAGATGGGAGCCTGTCTGGGGCTGTCGTCGTCCACAGATGGTGAGTTACATCCCTAAAATACGCGGTATATGTGTTGGGGCTTTCAGCTGTGTAAAAGGCTTGGCGTGAGCCCTGTGTGCTCAGTGGAATCGCTCTGCTGTTAAAGCAGGAACCATACAAGCATGTCAAACAATGAAAACCCCTAAGGTTGAAGATAGGCAGAATTTTTTACTTTTCATTTTTAATGAACTTTACATTTAATATTCCTGGCTCTTTTCTGTCTCACCCACCCCCACTTCTACCAGGGATCTAACCTAGACTGTCTGTGAACCTCCTACGAGTGATTCGTGCTGCGAAAACACTCCCCCGCTCTGTCTGTTCACTTTCATTCTGCTTTGTATTGTACCCACTTGCGCATTTTTAGACTACAGGGTGCAGAAATTCTGTTAATCACTAGGCTTATGCATGTTTTGAGCAGCAGCACCAAGTTCATTTATGCCACAGTGACTGAAATCTATCTCTTTGTAGAGGGCTAGTAAAGTCCTGTGCATCTAAACACAGATCCAAGCAGTATCTAGTACAAACATGGCAGAATGTACAAGTTGTGCAGGGTTTGCACGTCTTGGGAAGGGAGAAATTCAGGTTTCTTTAAAGTCTTGAATGAAAGAAATCTACCTTCTATGCACATTGAAAATACATTTTGCAGGGTTCTCTTATTTCATTTTGGCCGTTGAGGAAAGGTGAGCCACTGTTAGAATTTCTTCTTGTTAACACGAAAGCTTCATTGCAATAGGCAAGAGTTTTTCCTGAGTAACTTGATAAAAGCGTTTTGAACATTCCCTCTCTTCCCTCCCACCAGCATGCCTCATTTCTGGAGAGTTTCTTGTTTGTTTGCTTCTGTTTCCTCTTTTAGGTAGTTCTGACAAACCAGATGACGACGAGGATTGGACAAAGCCAGTCCACACTGGTACCTGCTTTAGGTAGGTGTTTAGCTTGGGAGTTGAAAACCAAGGTAATCTTCAAATATTAGAAGATTAGATTCCTGGTTAGATTTTTGAAAAGGGATTACAAATCCTTTTTCAAGTCATGATATTTTCAGATTGCAGAAACTCACAGATTGAGAGTGGTGCTGGATTTTTTTTTTTCCTTTTTAAACCAAAATTTTTAATACCCATCTTGATATTAGATCTATCAATATTCCTTAAGAGGAGTGAGTCACCCTTTATGGGGAAGCAGCCGGTACTGAGAACTCTCTGAGTAACTAGGTTTTTAGACGTGCAGCTAATGCGCTGCAGCCTTCCCCGAGGCTCTGGGGCTGTGGAGTTACCTCTGTTCCCGCTGTGTCAGCTGAGGAGGCCACTAGCCCTGCAGGAGGTCACTGCCACAGCCTGAATGCTGGCTGGGCAGTTTCTGTGATTGTCTCCCAATCCAGTTCTGCCAAAAGTGGGCCAGGTAAGCTTGAGGTGTTTAAATAATAAGAAAACCTCTGATAAATCAGGTAATTTAGACTGAAATTGGCTAGCGAATGAGAATGCAAAAAATGTAGGGATGGACCTGGGGGCAGTAAACCTCTCACAGGAATGTGGTGATGAACAGGTTAAAGCATGAACAGAAGAACACAGCTTAGTGGGTGCCCCCTCAGACTGTGCTGCGATTTCCTAAATTCCCTGAGAATGATTCAGTGCCTCTCCAAAACAGTTAAAATTGTTTATTTTGCCATTACCCTTGAACATGTTCCATTAATTATTTGCAAGGGCATTTTGTATTTGCCGCATCACTGGAGCGCTCTACCCGATGCTCTCTTCAGTTGTGATGTAGAGGGAAGTTGTATGTGGGATCCTCAACTACAGCCAGCCCGTAGTGATGGTGTTTTTTACAGGCTGCTCCATTCTGCCCTGTAAGGAGCAAGTGTACCTCAGGCAGACTCCTCTGCTGCTGCGGTCACCAGGGGAAATTGAGCAGTTCTTCTGAAGCAGGGAGCCTGGCAAATTAAGAAAAGCTCAGCCCTTAAATCGTATTTCAGGTTGTAACTTTGTATTGTTTGATGGTGCGCTTAAAGGGCGCAGATTCCCTGTCCACAGCTGCAGTTTCTGCGAGCTAAGAAATGATTCCCTTGTTCTGGAGGGGAGGGAGAAGCCGGGGACAGTACAAAGGCAAAGATGTTCTCGGTGTCTGGACAGGCACTGAAGCATTTGGCACAGATGTGAGATAAAATGATTGACTACAGACCATCTCCTTCAAGAATGTGAAGAATGTGGAGCTTTGAGCTGTGCATGCAGAAAACGACCCAGCTTCCAGTACCTGACCTTTTTTGTCATTTTTGCCTCTCGCTCTCTGATGTATTATTTTTGGCAGCCTTTCTGGCTACAAACTCAATTAGAGCTAATAGATTCTGTCCTTTCTCAAGAGCCAGCGTTGTTTGGGAGCCATGGTGTTTATTGAGTCATGGGGACAAAGAATGCGAAGGCATTCAGAGTGGGCTGGAATTCGAAGATACATGTATTGCCTTGCACATAGTTTCTTTCACAAGTTTCACTTGACGTAACCTCATTTTGATCATAAACTGATGGGGGCTTTCACCAGAAGGCGTGTGTAACCACACAGAACTGTTAAAGTGAGTAGTGGGTGCTCTTTCAGAAATGAAACTTTGTACCAGTTGGTAAAATATTTAAGCTAAGAGATATTCCCCTCATCCTAAACGGCAGTATCTCAAGTCGAGTATTTCAGAGTGGTACAAAGCTGTTTTCATTTTGATGTGGATTTATTCCACAGACTCAGTGCAAGTCTTGAGCTGGTGGATTACAAGGGGATTTTTAGGACCCTCTCTGAAAGGAGGTTTTTTCCAACAGCCTCTTCATAAAGGCTAAAGAGCCTCCTGCTCTCCCATGGCTGGTTGTAGCCAAAGGAACTATTGAGGGAGGGGTCAGCAGCAAAACCCCAAATAAAATCAATCCTGTTGTCTCCCCTCGATATTTTTTTCCCCATTGATTGGCAAGCCTTTGAAAGAGCCTTTCCTAAGATTTCACAAGGGCATTAATCTCTAAACTCTTATTCCGCTTCCTAGCAGAAGGGAAGTTCTTAATTATGAAAGCAAAAAAAAAAAAATCACAGATGCTGGAAGGTATTAAGTCAAGAGCTTTATGAAGGAGACAGCTTGCTTTCCCACCAGTGATAGCTAAGCTGGGTGTTCCTAGACATTTCTACTGGGTATATTTAGAAAGGAGGTCAAATATTAATCTACAGCCAGTTAAGTCAGAAATATTGCATTCTACAGTAGCATTTTCCTCTCTTATTTGGTACAGGTGGAAACATTCTGGTGTGGAATTTGTACCCATTGTAAAATGTGTTTTGATCCCTGACTCGGAACCGTATCTGATAGCCAAAATCCTAAATCTTAACTCAGATATAGTGGAGCAAGGTCTGGCAAGATGCCTAGAGACTCTAGGTCTTCATTACAGTTGAATCATTTTTTTTCTTCTCTGTGCTATAAAGAATACGAGAGCACGTGGGGCATGTGGGGCTGGTGACGTGATGGAGACCAAGTGATGAGAAGTTGAGGGCCGTGGGCAGGGCCGTAGGAGAGGCTGGCAGACCCACGCAAAGAGACTGTTGTAAAATACAGTCCATCCTGTAAAATGCAGGGACTGCTGCCTGTCTCCTGGGGTAAACGGGGGAAAGCGCCCAGTAGAGCTGGCTGTGAACTGGTTGAGCTTGTGGTCAGCTGTGAACGGCAGCAGCAGGACTGCCTCCCCTGGAACCAAGCTTTTGCAAGCTTCCTTCTCTCTCCACCCACCCCACCACCCCTCGCTTTCGGTTGTGTGCTTTTGCATCTTGCTGTTGGAAGCAGCAGGCTGCTCCAGGGGCCCTTAATGCTTTGATATCATAGACTTTCTCCCAAAGGGGGTGATGTTTGTTCATAATTATGACTGAGAGACAGAATATTGCAATTTTGAAGAAGAATTTAGACAAAGTCACTAGACTTCTTCAGTACTAATTAGAAAAATCTCTTCTTTATGCTGCCTCTGTTTTCAAGATGTGTCTAGTACCTGTCCTTCATTAGGTCTGCACAAAATCTATCTACAAATATGGAAGTATTGCATCAAGCTTTCTATAAAACACACTGTCAGTACAGAGGTTATTCCGTGTCTCAGTATATTCGATAAATTACTTGTGAAATCCTCGTACATATGAATAAGATCTGATTTGTTATTGCAAGAAAGGCGTATATGCTTTAACCGTGGGGTGTTTTGGAAGACTGGTCTAGTTTCAGTTCAGTTTACTGATGCTGCTGCTGTTACAGGAGATAAATAAAATGGCCTGTCATTTTGTGTCACCCAGGAGAAAGCTGGGGACATGCTGCTACTGTTCGTTTAATCTTCCACTGGGACAACAGTCAGAGGTAAGTGAAAATGTAGGCTGTTAAGGTACAGCCTAATACTGACAAGTGTGACATTTGAGAACCTTTTCCAGACTGGCCTTAGTGGCCCAGCAGGGATTTCAGTTTGACCTCTGGCCTTGGTGTCTGCTGTGTCCCAGGCTACCCAGGCTCAAGGGCTTTCTCGTTCAGCCTGTGACAGCATGGGGTGAACTGTCACGCTCCTCCCTCTCACCGTGGCCGGCTCGCTGCAGTGCTGTATTTTCTTTCTGACAAGGTGCCATGTCTCATCAAAATGTAACATCCTAATGGCATTGCTCAGACACAGGAATTTAGCATCTGGTGGCTAAGGATAAATTTATTTTTACTGTGTGTTTTGTAAGCAGGGAATAGATTCAGTCTTAAGGTTTTAGGCTTCAGTCTTTAGGTCCCAGTCATGCAAAGGCAAAGATGCCCAGGAACACTTTCCACCTCGTTCATGATTCTCAGGAGGACAGACTGTAGCCTACTGACCCCCGAGCCTCAGTGGCAGCCGTTGGACCTTTCTGCTGCTGAACGCCGCTGGATGGTTCTGCAGATACCACCATACAGCGACCGGCAGAGGAAGAAAGAGGGTGTGTTTACTCCCACGGCAGACAGAGCTGACCTGGGGAGGGTGATTTTAGAAGCCCAAAGGAAGGAGGATGATCCTTCTATGACGGTCTGTCTTGCAGTGAGGTCTTTTTGTTTCCTGGCTCTTTCCCCTCTTCACTGTATTGCAAGCTCACCTCTCTTTGCTGGTCAGTTAAATCTGTCTTCTATCACCATGCAGCAACTTGAGATTGAGAAGCCTTGCTTCAATCCCCTCATCTTCTGCAAAGAGTGAACAAAAAATGCTCCTGGAATGTTGTTGTGCATAGTTTCACTGTTTAAACTTGAATGAGGAATGGCAGTGACACTTCCTGGTGGAGTTTTGTTTTTTAAATTCTCAGTTTGGAGCAATGCAGAATGATTACAGCAGGCTGTTGAATGCGGAATTAAATTAACATCACTGATTAGTTAACAGCCTTTATAAGACAGAAGTTGCATCAACATAATGATTGCAGAGTGAACAAAAGTTAATTTTATATATCTAAAGTAAGGAGCTTTTTTCTTCTGCTAGGAGGGTTGGGGATACAAGTTGCAGGAAGCAAGCCAAGGACAGACCAGCAGGTTTTGTTTACTGTTCTAAACACACAGCTAATATGGAGCAGAAGCACAGCAATTCTGAGTACAACTGCCTGTCTGTAAACACCAGAAAGAGCTGGATTCTGTTGCATTTTGACACGAACTGCCTCTACCTGACGATGCATCGTGGATTTGTTGGGTTTGTGTTAGTTTATTGAGGCACAAAGATGACTTGAGAAACCGTTTGCCCTTTTTTTTTTCTTTAATTGTGCTTGGCCAATGTGATACCTGCCTCTTTCTTTCTACTACTGAAAATGTCAGAGCTTAATTATTAAGGGTTCTCATTGCAGTGAGGAAAGATCCTGTTGAGTCAGAGGCCTGCAGCAGAGCTCTCGCTGAGCACCTGTAGAAGCCTGGCTTCTGCAGCTTCACATTTAGACTATTCTGTAAAGCATAACCCACCACTTCAGCGTTCCGAGGAATTCCCTGCGTAGCTGATGTGAAGTGGCAGCGTTCCTCGGGCTGTAATTATGTGCTCTCTAATAGAATGGCACCTCAGGGAGGAAAAAACCCCCCCAAAATAATTAACAGCATCTTTGGCAGGGTGTCTCAAGCAGAGAGCAGAACGCTTTCTGTATTGGCTTCACCGGAGTTGTGGGGAGGTGGGCATGGTGCAGACTGGCGGCTCTGGGGCCCACTGAAGAATCTCTTGGTTTTGAGCTGCTCTGCCATCTCCTGTCTACGTTACGCAGGTGTCTGCTGGGCTTGGCACTGGTAAGCACAAATCACGGTGCCTTGCTTAGAGTCTAAGTGCACAAAATCAAGCAAGTGTTAGAGGAGAAACACAAGGGAAATGATTTCCTCAAGGTTACACTTTATGTCAGTGGCAAGGTCAGGCTTAGAAATAGAACATCTTATTCTCCATCCACTAGGTTATATCGACAGGCTTGTGAAATCTCTAGAAAAAACCTCCCTAGAGGTGAGAGCTTGAGGGTATCTCCCAGCTTTGAGAGGTCAGTGAACAAATGGCTGCTTAATGGTGTAGGAAAGAGTTGTGCTCAAAACCTTTTTTGTTTGTATTTTAAGAAAGTGGCATTTGGAATTAATTCATAATGAATATTGTTCCAAAAATGTGGTCAAATACTGTGACGAAACAAGGCTAATTAATCATTCGCTTTTTTTTAGTAGGTCTACATTGTATTTGAGCTGACAGGTCACATAAGGATGGGAATTTGGCATCCATCCACTTTAAATGACCTATATGAAAATAGATACATCAGAATTCCACTGTCACCTACCCCAAGAACGTGGGAAAACCCGCGTCTGGTCATTTGGTCACCTGGAATTTTTATTATTATATTCACTAATTATAATTATCTGTTTTTTGTTTAACCAGGTTGGCAACGTTGTACAAATCACCGAGTCAGAAGGAGTCAACCATACCATATCACATTACTGTTAGTATTTCTTCTGGGATGGAGATACAGAGATGGGAGTGAATTGTGAGCTGTAAAGGAATTTTCAGACACAGAGACCAACCTGAGAATGGTTTGCTGTCGTAGTGTTGCCTTTCACTTGCCTTCTGAAGGTGACTAGTAATACCAAGATGTCTCCAGGTCTATGAATATTTTCCATCTTTCCTCTAGGAAAATGACCCAGCATGTTTGTCCTCTTCCAGTTAAAACATTGTGATTTCCAGATCAAGTTTACAGGCAGCCTGTCCCCATCTGTACTTGCGCTAGTACTGCTTATTTTATCTGCCCTTGATGGTCACTTCTGGCCTAAGTGCCGGTACAGGGAGCACTCTCTGAGCTGTCCTTTTGGGGGCTTGAACAAGCCAAGCTGTTTCCTCCCTTGTCAGGTCGTTAGTTTCCCGGGTGGCTCTTCTGTGCATCTGCTCCCGTTGAGTTTATCTTCTTACGACAGGGGTGACCAGAATCATAGGTGGTGTTCCAGAGGTCTCACCAGGGCTTCGTTCCATGCATATTTCCACATCTCCACTTTAAGTGCATTGCTTGATATAACCCTGCTTGTATTTCTCTCTTTTATAGCTCCATCCTACCAATGACCCTCTGCCCGCCCAATACATAAGATTTTTCTCTTCTGGCTGGAGTCCTTATTCACTCCTAGATAAATCCTGTGATTATTTTCTTTTGTGGAGTGCTTAGATACATATTAATGAGAATATACAGTGTCTAAGCTGTATTTAGGTGTAAAAAACCCCACTGCTTGACTCTTGTATCTTCAGATGTCAGACACATAGGTACATGCCATAGCTATTTGCTGGTGTCCTCATGGAAACACGTTGCCATAGCATTTCCTGCAGGTTTTACTGCTGTCATAAGATGAGATCCTCAAACTACTGAACGGAAATCCGATTTTTTTCCGTCCTGAATGTATTCACCTGGACAGAACCAATACTGCAAATATATTTGTATATAGTGTTAGTTCTGTAAAGGCTGGAAGGGTAAGTGGGGCAGCATCCCAAGGTTGTTTGGATCATGCACTGTGAGCGCGCAGCCCTTTCTGTCCAGCTGACAAACAGATGGATTTTATCATGGACAGTTTAATTGCCTTTTCCTTTCCGTTTTATATGCATTATAAAGCAGCTATGCTGCTCTTCTGTGTGCATGCACACAATCTTGAAATCCTAATCAAAGATTAGTTAAAATTGAAGATTATCCCTGTGTTTTTTCCCCTTAATCCTGTTGAGCTGCTTCAGCAGACAGTTTCTTTAGGTAAAAAGTCTATTATCCCTGTTCTTTCATCAAATTCAGGTCTGACGGTAACAGTCTGCTGTTACCATTTCTCATTCCTATCTCTGCAGTTAAACTGGAAGATGTAAATGCACGTTCGACATTTCCAGATCTGATCTGTGGTTATCTATGTATAACCAGCATAGAAAAAAAGATAATTAAAAAAATAATAAATTCCTCAAGATCCTCAAAGATGTTTAGGCTTATGCAAATTAGGTACCATTGACAAACTGGCTGTTCAGTGGCTGTGTAACTTCATGACCAAGCTCTAGATTTTTCTGCTGTGTCCTTCCCAGCATACTGGCATATACCAGTCACTGGTCACCCAGCATACCGGTCACCACTCTGGGCAAGCGTGGAAGCCGTGGAACACCCATCCCATGAAACAGAGTTTCTTTCACAGGCTGGTTCATTCTTAAATGCAGAGCCTAAAAATGCAAATTGATTTATGCACAAGGGAGTAAGTAGATCATCTGATTCACCTAAATTTCCCAGGTAATGTGACCTGATTATTTCATCGTGAAAGATGGAGACCCAGGACCTGTATTCTGGGTAGGAAATGTCAGTATTTCCCTGCGCTGTGGAGGCTCTGCCAGACTAGCAATGAGAAGACCGCTCAAGCAATCAAGCCACGTTCTTGCCATCAAAAACCACTAAACCTTCACAAATGTGAAGAAAATTCTTGCATTTTTGAGGAGCCTTTAACTAAATGCAAACCATCAATACTAAGCAGCCTACTTTATCGTGTTCTGGCCTTTATAACCATTGGAATGCTTTCGCTGGGAGCCGACCGTGCTGGGTTAAGTGGATTCTTGGCTAGAGTTCTACCTTTGTGCCTAAGGGAAATGGCAGAGATTAGATGCAAGCAGCAGTGAAACACTAAACTTGAAGATTCCCCATTATGCTATTTAGAATAACACTTGAGTTGCTTATAATAGCAGAGGGACTGCACAATTCCACCCTTGTGGCACCTCTTGCTGTTTGTTCCTTTCGAAATGTAGCAGGTTGTGTGAGGTGAGGCCTTTAGAAATAGAAATACAAAGACGGGAGGCTTCAGCAAAACATTTTGATTGGGTTTGGTTTTGGTTTGGATTGATGGTGGTGTGGGACACACTGGCATTCTAGAAAGTCACCTGCCTGGTAGTAATTCTGCCTGTTGCTTCACACTGCACCAACCTGAAATGTCAGCTTTCCTGAAACGCTCTCGTCCCCACACCTCTACCTGAGCACTGAGGATATCTCCGAAGCAATTTCTTGTTCTGATTAACCCCTTTTCCTCTCTGAGTCCCCACTGCAGCGAGTCTGCACTGAGCTGTCAGCAGTGCTCCCTGCCTGGTATTTGGAGACGGGAAGACAGGCAGTTGCAGGCTTCCCATAATGTCTCAGTATCTCCAGCTGCACTGATGACATGTTTAACTGATTTTTCCAGATCTGTCATATTTTAAAATCTTAAAAAATCATTAAATTGTGAGCTAAGGTAACAGAAAATAAAAATGGTACAAGGCCAAATAGATCACTTTAAGCTTTCTTCAGAGTAGCAGCATCTAGTTTTCACTTCTGTGTTTAGTTTTTGGCAGGTAAAGCTTCTCATCCCGCGAGTTACTGTAACAGTCTTTGCAGTCCAGAGACTGACTCTATAGATAGACTATTCTCTTGCAACATCTCATTGATGTTTTCAGTTCATTAAATAGACACATGAAAGAAAAATATCCTAGGTTTTGAAAAAACAGAGTGTTGTTTCTGAAAATGACTGAGGCAATTAATAATCCCATCTCCTTGCTTCTGTGGGAGCCTGAATAAGGACTGAAGGATTTGGCTTTTCATTTATTTAAATAGGCAGCGTAAGTTAATTTGCAGAGAAGCAGTGCTTCATGGCCATAGGGGTTATTAGTGGTAAAATGAAAATGATAGCCTAGTTGGTGAAAATAAAGTATCTCTAAAAATAAAGTGAGGAGACAGAGTTATTAGTTGGCATGTGTGTCGAAAAGCTTGCAGTTCTGAGCTTAGGCTGATCTATAAACGTTCTGTGGCCGCTCATCTAAAATAAATGACAGCATCATACATTATTCTGATCTTCTGGGAACTAGTTACTCATGCTTTATATCCACAGAAGTGCTACCACATGATTTTGTTTATATGTTACAGTCTCATGGCTTCCGAGATGTGCAGCCTCCAGCTGTCACTCAAAATGCAGAAGATACTGAAATGAACCCTCGCAAACGGCCACGGAGAGAAGAGGAGAAGTAACGGCGGTTCAGGAGTTGAGTGTTAAAAAACGCGTGCTGCAGGAGAAGAGTTGTGTAGTGAACTTGGAACCAAAGGCAGCTTGAGAGACTCCTACCTTAAATTCCTGCTCTGGACATTAGTTTAACATTAAGACTGCAATATGCAAATTCCTGTCCCAGAAAATTCCTTTCTGTATGGCATAATTTTACTTTTCTAATAAAACTTTATGTTTTATGTAAGAGGCTTCAGCTTTTTGGGGGAAGATGGAGAATAAAACTACTTCTCTGAGTAAAAAAACCCAATGAAATGCGAGTATCTAATACAGCGCGTTTAATGACACGGGTCTTCATCACTCCTCTGGCTTGGAGTGTGTCTGAATGTTAACAGGGTTTCCGGCAGCAGCCTGCTCGCGGGCCTCACACCAGGCCGGAAGGCAGTGGAGCCGATGGCTGCTGTAAGATGAATCCACGCCGAAATACTGTGCCAGATCGGGGCGTTAGCCCTTACCTGCTGCAAAGTCCTTGAACAAGGACAATCAAAGCATTGTTTTCAATTTCTTATTTATCTTGGAGTGGTAACAGTAGAGATGAAAGACTATATCTGAAGGACAAAAGATTTAATCCAGCCTGGTAATTTTATGTTCGTATCTTGGGAAGTAAGAACATTTTACCATCGCTGAAGCTTGAACCAAACTGCTTCCTTAGCTTCCATGTTCTTCTTTTAGCGAAACATTCAGAGTGAAGGTTCTGCAGTTGGGATGTGTTTTGTTCATGGCTTTAATAAAAAGGAAACCCAGGCTTCTTAGACATCAGCAATGCATTAGCAGCTCTGGAATCTAAACCGAATGAATGAACGTACATTGGAAATACAGCAGGGTTTTGTCCTCTTTGTATTAAGAGAAAACAAATCAATGAGATTACTGGAGGAGAAGAAGGGTACTGCAGTGCAAACCAGTAATTACCTCAGTGATGAGAAGTGTTTGTGCACACGCACACATGCGACCCCTTTCTGGCGTAGTGCTTGATAACGGTGTAGCTGAGGAAATGCAGCCAGCAGGATAAATGGAGAATGCAAGTTGTGGGAGTCGCTCACTATCTTTAATTTTTAATTTAGAAACACTGAACTGACTTTGCCTTGAAACAAAATTCAGTGCTGAATCTGAGCCACAAACCCCCCCTATTCAAAAAAGCAGCAAATAAGTGGCAATGCTATCTGGATCATTATAATGTTTAGATATAAATTACATCATAAAATATTAGAAGTATTCAGGTGCCATGCAGCAAACGGGCAGTGTCAAAATTTAAAAACTGTGAGTCGAGGAGAAGCTCTCAAGCAAGCATGACAAAGAGGAAGAAAAGCAGCGGGATTTGTGACTCAGACAAACATTTCAATGCGGGAGACGCAGGCAAACAAAAGGATCCTACCGCATGTGATGTCAGCAAGCAAATGGTCCACTGGGGAATCAGCTTCCTACGTATTGCAGCGCAAGAGGAGGGGGAGCCAGCGCAGCACACATGCCTACGTAGCCACAAGGAAAACCATCCATTAAGAAGGTTGTAGCAGTATTTTAAGAAGCGCTGCTGGTTACTGGAGATAGCTGCTATCTAACGGGTTTGGTATTTACGGAAAAATCCATTGCTCTCAATTCACTGTGTTCGGATTTAATATCCTCAACACATTCTTCCGTGTGCAAGGGAAGTAAGGACACGTCTCCACTACGCTATTAATTTCAGCTGACTGTGGTTTTTAATTTTGTTTGTAGTAGAGCAGCACCCAGAAGCCCCAGCTGAGATGCTGATCCTGTTATACCAGGATAAATCGTCTTGTCTGAGTAAATGTTAGATTTTCCAGCATTCCAGGCATCACTATCAAAATAAAAAAATTGCATAGTTACTGGTTAACAGTGGGAGTTACAAAACACCCAAAGGAAGCACTGGAGGCTATGCTAATGATTTTTAAATTATTTTTTTGTCATATTGAAGCTATTATAAAAATCAGCTCTGCAGACCAGAGCTAGAGAGAAGGATCTGTTGGTGGAGACAAAATTAGATTAAATGAGCCAGATTTTGTTCTTATCTGCTGGAGACAAGGAAGCTGTTCTAGGCACAGAATTGCATATAAAGAATTTGACTGTTGCCTCACCAGTAAATCTTCTGTCGCAAGTTGTTGTTTTCTCACGTGAGCCTGGAATCTTCTTGCATATCCCAGCATCAATGTGCAATAGTGAGTGGCATGAAAGAATTTTATGACTGCACAAAAGTAGGATTCTAACTAGCCAATGTCACGGTACTGTATCAGAAATAAAATAGGTTGTTTGATTTCTGCTTAAGTCCCAGTTTTCTGAAAACCAGGAGCTTTAACTATTGTGCTGAGTTTAGCATTATTCCATTTTGTAGGGACAACATTTACTTGTGGTGTAGGAACCTACTTTTGTCACCGCCACAAGACTGCAGCGTCTACCACAGGGCTTGGCAACAGGAAAACACTGTGGTCACAGCACACTTCTCAAGCCCAGAATCCTGCTTCGAAACTCTTTAGCTTGGACAGGGAGAATAACAATTTATCTCTTCCTGATTGTACGTGTTCTTCACCTTTTCCATTATGAAATACGGAGAAACCAGCTAGCTTCCAACTGCGGTAAATTTAAGAAAGCACAGAGAAGAAAGAGCTGAACTGAAGGTAAGAAGGTGTAGCCAAGGTTCAAGTTACACAATCAAACCGTCTTGTACCCCGTCAATTACAGACTGGTTGACTAAGGTGCAAGGAGATCCAGCTGCTACCCTGAGTGATGAATACAGTGCTGGGAAAATACACTGAAAAGATAACGTGGTTTTGCTGCTGAATTTCAGTTACTGTTCCTTTAGTCATTTTGGGAGGACTAAACTTAGAATCAGATTTATTTAAGGTATTTCATGGATCAATGACAAAGGTGAATTCCTTATTCACTTTTAACTCCGCTCTTTTTCTGAACAAAAGAAGATACCCAAGTCAGAAGGACAAGTCATCACGTTCCAGCTTCTCGGAAGAGATTGGCTCTACCACACTCAGGATCATCATTATTTAGAAAGGTATATTATGCTCTATTAACACACGCTAATTCTATATGAAATATATTTGATGAAGTTTCGAAGTACAGTGTGATGCTTCCTTGTCCTAAGAGGGAGTACCCTGTGGGAAATGTAGAGCGCTCACATTGCAGTAACACCAATATTACAACAGAGTACAAAGGGAAATAATACTTTTTACAGGGTGGGAACCGGGCAAGTTAACCTGGGGTTTCCCAAACCAGTTCAAGCTTAAGGGCCCTGCTAAGAGAATGCACACACGAGCCTGGCTGTGTGGGAATGTGAGCCACCGGCTGCCTGCCGGAGCTGGCAGTGCCAAGCAGCCTGCCCAGCCCTCCTCCGCACCAGTTCTCTCCACGACTGGAGGAACCGGTGCCAGCTGCTCCCTGCTCCTGGGCTTCCCCTCTCCCTGGCTCCCCGGGCTGCGTACTCAGTGTCTTGTGGCTTCTAGCCACGGAGTCGGTTTGGATGATTAGGGTCAGGAGAGTTGGCTCCCCTTGGCTAGTGCAAGATTTCTGCATTAATGTTCTATCCTGCAGAATGAAATCACCAGGAGCTGGCCCCCTTCCCAGTACTGAATTTTACCCACAAAAGCACCCACTGTTAAACTGTAAGCTACTGTCTTGCTTTCCTCAGGCCAGAAATATTTGTACAATATGCACTATCTATTTATTCGAGAGCCTAAGCTCTACACAGATTTAACTATATCGGTATAAATACTAAATGGTATTAAGAGCCAATCACTATACAAGCAGTAAAAATGTTAGATTATATGTTGAAAGGATGCATAGAAAAGTATGTCTTTTACTAAGTCATTCTTCAAGAATTATAGCTAATACTGTTCATTTTATTACAAGAATTACTTGCCATTGATTTAAATTGAGCCAGAGAAGCATCAGGATGTTAAAAAAAAATTAAAAATCACATTTCAGTTTCAAATGATGAGAAGGGGGAATGTTTAAAATATAAAATATCTAGTAATGTATATAGGAAAGTAAAAAGGAAACTCCAAAGACCTCAGTAAATGTTTCTAATTGGATCTGGATGCTTTTCTCAAAGCCTCCAAACATGCTGCTGGAATAATTGCTCGGTTTGGTATCACACATTATTTTGTAGGTTTAAATTTGTGACACATGTACTTCTAATACTCTGTTTACTGTGAACCACTGCAATTTTAGCAATAGAGTTACAACTACACTTACTTAGTGACTCTTTTTGTATTACACACATTGCTAAATCACAGAATTTGAGACTGCTGGAAGAAGTTAGCACCAGCTGCACACATCAAGCCTGGGAATGCCACCATCCATTTCATCTGTACTCTTATAGCACATACACTGCAATAATAACGGCCAGAGTCTGGACACTGCTAACAGAGGTTGGTTTCCGGTACTCAGGTCACTGGCAGCTTTTTTTAAGGTTGGTTTTGTAGGGGTTTTTTGAAAGAGACATTTCTAAGTAGGAGACTGTAAAATTCAAGGTCTTGTGACTGGAGCAGGATATCACAGAATCAGGAATTTAATCTACAGGAAGATGATGAACAACTCATTTAAAGTAAGTCCATGGAGGAACCAATATAGTTTTTTAAATCCCACTGGGCACTTGCCTCAACAAGCCTGGCTTAAACTTTGCTCTCATTTTAGGGTGAACTTCACCCTTCAGCCCAAAAGGGCAGAACATGCACACACTGTTCAATCCCTAGAACAGGGTATAAACAGCATTTCAGCAGTCCATTTCCAGTAGCTCTATATTCACACAGCGTGGTACTGCAGGACTTTGGCCTCAGATGAAATGCGTTGCAAAAATGGAAAGTACTGAGGAAGGGCCTGGCACAGGAACGCTGCCAGCAAGCTCTGTTGTTTGCTGATACGCAGGAGGTCTGTGCCCCTCATCTCCGTTTAGCAGTAAAAGGAAATTATGATAATGAAGAGTGACTGATTGCTGAAGTGGATCAACCTTAACAAGAAGATACTGAGCTCTGGGGTGCTCCTGCCTGCAGGGTGATCTCATGCTTTGACAACACCCAGACCACACTGCTAGGTGTTATGTGGTCAGCTGTGTTTTGCCGTGGCGATCCCGTGGGCACTAATCTACAGGCACACTTCAACCTGCCAGTTAAAGGTTTATGATGTAACAAATTTTGTCTTTGTTAACAGTAAACAAGGTATGTGGTGCTGTATCTGCTTTGACAGTGTTCCAGACCTATTTAAGTCATTTTGAAGTGCTCAGCTTTTAATTAGTCCTTTCTTCCACATACTTTTCCCCAGCAGATTTCCAAATCTAACTAAACAGGCATGGACTGATACCCTGTTTCTCACTGTTGCTATTCCAAGAACCCCCTTTCTTAAACAGGGGTCTGAATGGAAGGCTGAAAATGTAATTTTCCTTTTGAAAGGGACTGGAAATTTCCATGACAGCTGGAAGTGGGATTCAGTCCTGAAATCCCATGTTTTGCAATGGATGTGGATATTTCAGAATAATCTTTGACTTTTAAACTGGAAAAGCTGACTTGACCTCAAAATCCTTTTCTTTTAGGAAGAAAAAAAAAAGCTGAGAAAAAAAAAGTAGAGATAAGGACTTTGTTATTTAAGAACATCCTAGCACAGTACTTACTGTGGTCACAGGTTACTTTGCTTTTTAAAACTGCAGCTGAATGCAGAGTGAACCTCAGAAAATTGACTGGAGCTTGATGCAGCTTGTCCACAAGAGCCTTCTCAGAGTATTCCTTTCAAATTCTCGCTGTTCTTAAGCAATTGAAATTACTTGAGTGAATTGAACAATAATTGAGTCTGAAGAGCTATAAGAAGAACAGACATATAGGTATCTCCACACTCACAAGGTGACTGGTATGACTGGTATCAATCATATGAATACACATGAAGAATTTTAACCTCGCAAGCATCATTTCATGTATTAGCCCATACGCAACACTACACTCAACAGCAGATGGGCCTTCAAAATGAGAGCAGCTGAAGGCTTGGAAATCCTCGCTTTTCTGGTGGTTTCATCTGGCCAGGAAAACAGAATATCACTTCAAAAATGACTTCTGGTTCACTGCAAAAGCCCTACTTTTTATTAAAGAGATCACTTTAGAAAGGCAGTTTATTTACCCCTGGGTTTTTCCATTAGACTCTTTTGTACTGCATTGACACGTATGTCATAGGCATGTTAAATATTCTCAAATCATTCTTAATGCTCCTACATACCTTTTACTTGTCAGTGTCCAGGAATCACTTCCAAAGCTTGCAAAAAATTAAAAAGCACTTCTTTTTGCACTCCGTACAATTTGGGTCACCTCCCCAAGGCCTGCTCAAATCCTGCTCATTTCTCACCAGCAAAATAAGAAAGAGGAAGACATCATTCAAAAGCTAAAATAAAACAGATTTCTTCCCAGGCAACACAATAAGCCAGAAAGGATGCAAGCACCTGTGCTTCCTTCTCAAGTCAGGTGCAAGTCTTACCCTCCATTTGATAATATGCCACAAAACAGTGATTTCAGACTCAAAACATTATGAATTGTGAGTTTATTCCATCCACCTAACCTCATGACATAGGAACCATGCATAGTGCTGGTACCCAGCAATCCATTTTGAATTTAACCGCCAGAGTTAGTAAACACTAAAAACATTCGTAATAGTAGCAAACCCTCCCCCCATAGAGGAGTGCTTTATTTGATAATACATTGTGTTCAGAGCTTCCTTTTCTGGACAGCAGTAAGGAACTGTGTGGCTACCTCCTGTGGTAATTGCCCACCCCACCGTCTCCGCGTCGCGAGGCGACGGCAGGTTCCTGGCTGCCTCGCTCAGCCGTGCCCCCCACAGCTGCCGTATGTTCCGCACCGCAGGTTATTAAGAATGGTTTTTCACCTTTCCCACCCCGAAACAAATGTCAGCATGGCTTAGAGCCATAAGCTCTTTATTTAATATCGAAGCAAAACAATACTAACTTGACCGTAGCGCCAAAACTTGACAAAGTGTCCTGAGTACAAAGCTCTACTCCATTTTAATTAGTGTCCTTTGCAATTAGACAAATGATGAAAAGCACATGGGGACTGCCAAGATGAATCAAGGACAGCTGGTAACTTGAACATTTCAGCACGAAACAGAGTAGGTATTACTCTCAGATACTCTTATGTGCTCTTTGAAACAACAACAAAAAGTGCCCGGTTAATAAAAATTTAAGAAAAAGGCTGTCTAAATGCTTTTGAGCCTTTTCTTGGGTAGCCTTAATAGCTGTTTGTCACACAGCATGAATCTGACCATACAGCTGTTGAACTAACTGTTACTTCCTCAAGATACTGTTATCCCAGGAATATTTTGAAATGACATCATCTTACACTAAGATTATCTGGACTATAGTTTTTTTAGAAACTCCAATTGCTTCTGAATTACTAGTGCAAAACAACTAATCATGACCTTAAAACTGCTTTTTCGATTCTTGCATTGCTATGCAGTCTCTGGAGGCCTGTGACTCACTGATGATGCAGCACACACAAACCCAAAAAAATAAAACCAAAATCCAGCAATGACATCATCAGCTGCAACTGTGAGCTACCTCTTCAAAAACAACTGCAATGGGTTTTACCCCTGAAACCCACCTGGTGTTCCTAAATAAATGAATGTTGAATTGAAAATGTGTAAATGGTAGACTGAGAGAAAAGATCCCTTCCTTCAGGAGAAGCCATGCCATTTTCTGTTGCTTTAATAGCTTTTGACTGTGAAAGACTAAGACTAACCGTGACAACCACATTTTTAACTCTCAGGGCTGTTACATATTCACAAGATTGCAATATGATCAGTCAATGCAGTTGCCAGAAATATTCTATAATTAGTTTGGCTCTGAAATAGCGATTCGCCAAACAGAGGGCAGATTTGCAGCAGCACCTGACGTGCAGAGGTAATTACTACAATGCAGAGAACAACAGGTTTCAGTGAGCTACTGTCCTTGTTCTAATCCATTACAATTTGAGAATATTTTTGCATACGAGGCTAGTGATTTGGCCATCTGTCAAGTTATATCTGCCATTAGGGGTATCATTCCCTCCCATGTGTACAAGCTATTTTAAATGTGCAGCAATTATACCTGTTCGTTGTTGGTATTTATGGACCTGATAGCTCTGAAAATAGCTTTTCAGCAGCAATTAATAAAACAAGCCAAATGACAGACATCTATTAGGCAGCAGTAGAATTCCAACTGCGGTTTGTCTCCCATTGACATTTGGTGGAACATCTTCAGCTACTTATGAACTCCCCTTTGGCAGAACATCGAATGTGCAGACATCATGTAATGTATCATATATGAATCCATATGGCTATTCATATGCTGATCTTGAACATAAATTGGTGTCAGAAGTTTTGTTGCTAAGTGCTGGAAAAGGATAAATATGATCCCAAAGCTCCCCTTCCCAGAACTCATAGAACCACAGAATGCTTTAGGGTGGAAAACACCTTTTAAGACCATAAAGTCAACTGTTCCCCAGCACTGCCAGGTCACCACTAAACCATGTCCCTCAGCACCACATGGACACATCTGTGAAACCCCTCCAGGGATGGGGACTCCACCACCGCCCCGGGCAGCCTGGGACAGGGCTTCACAACCCTTTCAGGGAAGACTTTTTCCTCATGTCCAGATTAAACCTCCCCTGGCGCAACTTGAGGCCGTTTCCTCACGTCCTGTCACTTGTTCCAGGGGAGCAGAGACCGACCCCCCCTGGCTGCACCCTCCTGTCAGGGAGTTGTCAGAGCCAGAAGGTCTCCCCGGAGCCTCCTTTGCTCCAGGCTCAGCCCCCCCAGGCCCCTCAGCCGCTCCTCAGCACATTGTGCTCCAGACCTGCCCCAGCTCCGCTGCCCTGCTCTGGACACGCTGCAGCCCCTCAATGTCCTTCTGGCGGTGAACGGCCCAAGCTGGACCCAGGATTCGAGGAGCGGCCTCAGCAGCACAGGGGGCGATGCCTGCCCGGGTCCCGCTGGCCACACTACAGCACAGGGTTTCCAGAAAAGGCATTTCTGCTGAAGTACCGTGTGTTTAATTGCCACCTTCCCTCACACTAGCCCACTCTGATTTCAAAACCACTCTTCAGAGCCGCCGCCTGGC
>NW_010421156.1:0-833 GCF_000710305.1 Buceros rhinoceros silvestris
GCAAAAGTCCGGGACGCAGGGGCCGCTTCTCGGAGGGGAGGGTTTTTTGCCTTTCCCCACCCCGCTTCAGCGGAGTGAGCGGGCTTTGACCACGTAGGAAATGGGTCTGTGCGAGGATGGGCTGGAAGTGGAAAATTAGGTCTTTGCCTCGGTCTTACCACCACCACCACCACCCCAGTACAAAAGGGTCACACTCCCACGGCCTCTCGTGGTGGTCTCAAAAAGAAAAAAGAGAAGGAAAAAAGAAGTTCAAATGCAGTCTGGCCCAAAGAGAAAAACAAGTCAGCAAGTCATAAACCAGAGGAAGTGCCCAAGTAGCACCGAGCTGTCAGGGCATATTGGTAACTTAACCCTATTGTTCTGTTACTGAGTGCCTTGATAACAAGGCTCATGGTCTCAAGTAATTTGGAAAGTAAAACAGATTTTTACATGCTTGCAGTGCTTTCATAACTTTGTGACAGCCAGTTTTGGCTTTTATCAGCTCAGGGGCAGGAACCAGAAGCATGCAAATAGCAGTAACAGTTTGGTACATGTCAGCAGTTTAGAGTAATGTTGCCCCAAATGTTCAAGTTTTCAAAGCATTTAACTTGAAATGTAGGAGAACCTGCACCTCTGCAGAATCCCATTTCTCCCTTTCAATAGTTGGAAAACTGCCACTTAAAGATGTCTAAAGTTAAGTTTCTTATGCATCTTCTGAAAGAATGTACCCTACAAGCAAGTACACTCTACAAGAAATTCCAAGGGAAACTTGATGTTTTCCTCTGGTCAGCTCAAACATGCTGCACGAATATCGTTTACTTTGCTTATCTGCAGGAAGAGGGGAGCCACTGGTA
>NW_010421156.1:916-1138 GCF_000710305.1 Buceros rhinoceros silvestris
TTTTTGCCGTAGCGGAAGAAAGAGGGGAGCCACTGGTAGGCAGTATCCATTAGCTATACTATCTGGGAGCTGTCCATACCAAGAAAGCTGTTGAAAGGCTGGACCGTAACAGGAAATGGGGACACAGATTTCAAGACTTTTCATTACAGTCTTAACAGTAGATACCCAAACTGGGGGTTTTTTTAAGGCAAAACATGCTTTTTTCATAACTGAGCATTCCTG
>NW_010421156.1:1301-6664 GCF_000710305.1 Buceros rhinoceros silvestris
TATGGCTGCTGGGAATGGATGCCAGAAGATACAAGGTAAAACATGTTTCATTATACAAGAAGCAAAGAGGTGATAATTTTAAGAACACAGTAATATGCACTACTGAGTCAGACTAGTGGCTCTTCTTGCTCAATATTTAGTCTGGCAGAATGATATGCTGTGCATAAGCCTGGCAGATCCGTGGTCCCTTCTCCTAGTCCTTGTCCTTCTCCAGCACCCACAGTCACTAAATTAGGAGCGTTAGACACCATATCCTCATCTCTTCCTTTTAGCACCTATTTATGCAGCCTTGCTCATACATCTGTCTAAATCCCTTTTTGACTCCACGATACAGTCTACCCCCACAAACCCCCATGGTCTCAAATTCCGGCGATGCACAACCTGTTGTGTAAAAATAATTTTCTTTTTTAAGTTTTAAACTTGTATTCTGCTTGTTTCAACAAGGGCCCCTTCTAATATTACTGACTTTGGTGAATACCAGTTCAACATTCAGTGTATTGTTCATCTTCATGGCTTTTTAAAGCTCACACAGCTTTATCATGTCAGAAATGAGAGCCCTCATCTCTTGTAAGGCAGATGCCTCATCCTCTTGGTAATCCAGATGCAGGGATAACTTCTTTAATGGTGTGAGGTCCTGCTGAGATGTGGAGACCTGAACTGTACCACTAGTCAAAGTAGTGGCTACATGTACTGAGGTTTCACAGAGCAGCACAATAATGCCATCTTTTTCTCAGTATTGTTCTCAATACCTTTGTGGATGATACTAAGGTTTTTGCTGATTTTTTTGCTGCTGCCTCCCACAGAGCCATTTATTTCAGAGGGGTAGCAACAGTGACTCCACGAGCTCTTTCCTGAGATGTGCCACTACTGAGCTCTGCAGCAGATATACAAGTTTTGATTATTCCTTCCTAAGTGCGTTGCTTTACATTTATCCTCACTGAAGTTTATCTGCCACTTATTTGTTGATTCATTTTTTTGAGGTCAAATTGACTTGCAGCCAAGTTTCGCTTCAAAAGCGCTTAAAAAGCTGGCTGCATTCCTCACTGACTTCTCTGGCTCCTTGCTCTTTTGATTTTCTGTTTTCCTGATGCCACTGTTGCCTTTTCCCTCCCTACTGACTACTTTCGGTTTTCCTTTTCCCCTCCCACCATCTGTTTACAAGTGTTCCTGAGTCAGGGGGTGGTGCTTCCTTGCTCATTTACACTATGCATATGAGCTTATTTATAATAGGCATGTGATGTCTGTCCTGGCTAATTACTTAAAATTATCTTCTTGCAAGATTTTAGGTCTCTCCCATCAGATTCTACACAAAGAGTTAAGGAAAAAAACCTGGAAAAGACAGTTGCCTTTATGTCCAAAACGGATAATTGTATTTAAAATCAGTGTAGAGAGTATGAATCTGATTTTAAAATTACTTATGGTAAATATTTTTTGGTTTCTTCAAAAGGACCTTTATTATTTTGTCTTCCGTATAATACATAATGGTGTTGCAGAGCAAATGTGCTAATTATGTGAAAAACACTGTTGTGAAGCCTCTTCACATCTTTGAGGGCCCACTGTGCATGCATATTGCTGTTGGGAAGCGATAACAGACACAACAAGAAGCCATCTGAATACTGAAAAACTTTTTGATCCACCTAAAATGGAAAAAGGGGAAAAAAAAAACCCTGAATATTAATCAGCTTGTAACTTCGAAAATATATCTAAGTGCACAGTCCTGTCTAATGTAGATAAGCAGCTGTCTGAGACATAGGCAGGAATTACTTAAGTTGAAGGCCCATAAAATGCTTAAGTACATAAAATACACACAAAGAGAATATAGCTGTTTTCATGCAGAATAAACTTGACACTGGTAAAGTGCTTTCCAGTAGAGACAAAGGTTCTGGGGATAAGATGATAAGAACACAGAAGTTAGTATTGTGACAGGACAAGAGACCCTTCTCTTCTGCCCTTGACAGTGGCTAGATGTTTGGAGAAGAATATGGGAAGGGCACAGAAAGATCCTTCTCCCAGCATCTCATCCCAGATTCTAGGAGTCATCTGTTTGTTTAAATACTTCCTATGCTGGAGATCACACAGACACCATCAAGAGCCCATGGTGGACTTCATTCATAGGCGCCCACCCTGTGGCTATATTTATAGTGTGTGTTCGTATGTGTTTCATAACTTAATGGCATTTGGGTTTTAACTTTCTGTTTGGCAGTTTCAGTGGCACACTTGGATTTGTCCATCCAGAGAAAAGATGAGTAACTAAAAGTACAAGGTCCTTGACAGAATCCCATTTATGGTGCTGCACATGCAATGGGGGAGAGATTATTTCCAGCTGCCAGTGGAGCAAGAATTAATATATTTACCAAATGCTAAAAACTACATCTGTCATTTATGTGACTTGCCTGATTGTCCTTGGACCATTCCTGGTCCTCACAGGTGACATGACAACAGCTCCTCCTTCAATCTTATTTATGATACTTGTTTGTGGTAGTAGTTTGCTTTTCCTGGCAAAATACTCTTCAACTGGAACTGCCAACTAGCCACACTGGAAAGCAATCTCTTTATTTAAATAAATAAAAATATGTCATTGTTTTTAATATTTGCTTTCTTAGCAACTAGGGAGCACAACGGAATTACCTAATTGGATTCTTCCATGCTAGTTGTATACTAATGTACCATCCAGTGCACTATTAATACTATTATTCAATTATTTTTGAAAAAAATATGTTGAAAAGGTTTTTTGGTGATGATTTGCAGAACTGAAACATTTTGAGTACTGGGGCTCCATCACCCCACTGTAGGATGACTTCTATAGGAAAGAAAGGGAAGGAATCAGACCTCTTACTGCTTTTAAAGAACATCGTGCTTTTCTGAAACTCTTCTGGAAGGCTCCAGGCAAGAAAATCTCATTATATTCTTGCTTGCAACATTTCCTGTAGATTCAAAGTGAATGTATAAAACTACACATTTGTGTTTTCTTGTAGGTCTCACCATAAAGCATGTTAGCTAGAACAGTTTAGGAAGTAAAATGTGGATGTCTTTCTTCTTGCTGCTAGGACTTGTACGTCTGTAGGGGGCATATCCTGGTCTGGGTTTACATCGTGGGGCTTTACAGTAATGTAGAGTGTCATCTGAAAACATACTTATCTCAGGAAAGCACAGAGAGAGCTTTTATAGTTGCCATTTTTTCCTAAGAAAGCATAGATGAAATTACAGAGAACAGGCAGTCTTGAGTAAGCTTGATTGTCAGGTTCCTGCATATTTTGTTCCCTGAAACAGGTATCTTCCTTTTCAAAGAAAACAGTTCAAAAATGGTAATGTTTGAGTTTACTGATTCCCTCAGCAATGCTCTTCTGACATATTCTTAGAGTGTGTGTGTATGAGGTACAAGTCTTGTGTTGAGAGAAACTGGTAATCATCAAGGATTATTTACTGATTTTGGGAATGAAGAATTTTGGACCTAATTTTCTTATCCAGCAGAAGCACTAGGCAACAAGCTCAGGGCTGAGGCTGCAATAGGTCTAGGTCATTGTGTCAGCCTCAGCAGATCTTCTGTGATGTCCAGCTTTCAGAAGGTCAGGGAAGTTTCTGAGACAAGGTGAACTAAGTGACAATTTGTCACCTGCAATAAAATCTCTATGCAAAGCTATCTGCAGAGATTGTGATCCTGATGGCATACATATATATATAAAAATATATACACACAGACACACATATATACTCAGGTACAACACATTCCTTGAGATGCACAATTTGAAGTATTGTGATTGTCTTTAAGATCTCATGCTTTCCACGAGTATTCTTAGTAAAAGTTTTCCACCTCAAAGAAGGGAGAAAGGCTGTATTCCCTGTATATGCATTGGCTCAACTTGACATGAACAAAAGCTAGGAAAGAGGTGAGAAAGGAATTTGAACTGAGGTCAGAGAAGATACGGATTGGGCTGGAGTTCCTAACATGAAGCAGAAGGAATGTATGGAGAGAGGGGAAAACAGGGTACCAGCCTTCTCCAAATGAATTGAAACACTGAGACAACCAAGGAGCAACTTCAATGTCAAGTTTCAGTCTAAACTTGCATTGTCTTGTCTTCCTGCTTTTGCAATTCCATTTTCAAATTTGTGATCAACAAACCCTGTATTAGAAAATTCTGCTTTCATCCTTATGCTTGTGTCTTACACAAACCTCAAGGAACTGGAAGGGTACATGGCTAATTCCTCCCATGATAACTCACTGAAATAGTCTCTGCTGACAAGCTCTGAGACAATTTTGGAAAGCCTCAGGAACTGAGATGTTGCCCATCATGCTGCCGCAATACATTTGTAAGGTAGCATTACTGGGGACAGACACATCAACAAGACTCCCGTCCTGCCCTAGTAGCACAAATCCATCCCAGCAAAAAAAAGCAGATAGAGATAACATAAAAACGGCTGAAGGGGAAAACCTGAAGCCCTATTATTCACTGATCCAGACATTATTGAGCCAGTAGATCATCTCCATGAAAGTGAAGGAAAGTGATGGGATTTTAAGAAATGACAGTACTAATTAACATAAAGGAAAGACTTTTTAATCAAAACAGGTTTTGTTTCCTGTTAAAATTTGCAAATTTTAAAGGATGAAGCTAGTTCTCCCACCCCTTTTGTAAGGGGAAAAAAAAAAAAAGTCAACATGAGGGCAAGACTGTCCTGCTACATTTGCAGTACTGGCAGGCCAGTGTAAACCAGTGAAGCTCCAATTTAAGCCTGCTATAGCCAACATGCAGTTGGTAGGTGTCGAGTTTTGAGTATGGCTCGGTATCTTGGCAGCAATGGCAATGGCCCTGCAAGATTGAGGACAGACTGACTGAAGATCGTGTGAGGCTGAGAAGCTGTGGAGGACCTCTTAGTGCGTCTAGACACACCAGAGAGTGGGGTAGCAGATAGCAACCGGTGCTATGAAAGAGGTGCTCCTTCTCCAGCAGTAGCTGTTGTACCACCAAGAAATTGAGAAATATGGGAATTGGCAGATTGGTCCCTGTCTTCTGTGGTGTTACCATGAGGGTGCACCCATCTACCCTACCAGTGTGTCACCTCGGGCAGCTGCCAACTTTTCCTGCTGTTAAGGCTAAACTTATTTCAACTTGGTGCAGTAGCATGGCTAGAGACCAAGAATTAAAGAAGCTTCAGTGTTATGGGTCAAACCGGCACACTTCAGGTATCTTCTTTTCCTGAATCTGAAGTCATCAGATTCCCTAACCTGGAGTGCTCTGCAGTGCAAACCCGTTTAAACACACAAGAGCTTGTGGTCGTCTGTCTCCGAGAAGGACACACGCAGTCATACACGCTCAGTTTCCTCCCTGCTTCACGAGTCACTCCGGTTTTGACCAGAACTGAAGCCA
>NW_010421157.1:0-401 GCF_000710305.1 Buceros rhinoceros silvestris
CTGCTGTCACCCGCCGGGATGGGGGGTGACGGTGTGACCCCCTCCCAGGGTCGGGCCAGCCAAGGTGAGGTGCTCGGGCAGTGAGGGGCTGCGTGTGCGCGGGCTGTCGCAGCTCGCTGGCTGCCCTGGCTGCGCTGGGAATCAGAGCAGCGTGAGGCAGGGGGGTGGAAGAGGACCAGAATACAGCCAGTGGGGCGTGGAGTAAGAGCACCAGAATACAGCATGTGGGGCGTGAAAAATTTATATCTGGCCATGTAATTAGGCTGCGTGGCTCAGAGTACCTCCAGGAATAGACGCTGTAAACAGAGCGTGTGCTTTTAGTGTGGGTGCACACTTAGGACTGTGGCTGGTGCCACCCATGACACTGTTTTCACCCATTTTTGCTTAGTGAAGGACTGAGG
>NW_010421157.1:557-1248 GCF_000710305.1 Buceros rhinoceros silvestris
ATTAACTCTCACCCTGTTGTGCTCGTTTTCAGCTCACGTCTGAAGGGAAAAATTGTTGCTCCTAAACGGTATTTTCTAAATAATCTATGAAGCAGACCCTGGCCATTTGTCTGTGAAATATTTGGAGAATATTACGGGGGCAGAATTCAGCCTCGCAAAGGAAACTCTTCCTTTTGCAGGGTGAGATCAACGAAAGTGAGGAGCTGCCAGTCTCATGATGGTGTTGATAATGATAATATTAATAATAATAATAATAATCATCTGTCTTGAGCAGGATCGTGCGTGTTGTAGCGAATCGTTGTATGGGCTGCTGGGCTGGTTCTGGAGGGCCCTTCCCACGTAGCATTTTCTGTTCCTTTGTCTATAAACCATGCAAGCATTGCTGCAGGCGTCCTGAAAGCTTGGTCCCTGCCTCTCTGGCTTTCGAAAGAGGAGGAGGGGAAGGGCAAAGCCAGAAAACCTGTTGTCCATCCTGGAGAGGGCCGAGCGGTGGTCAGCTGCGGGGTGGCTCTTGGGAAGGGTCAGGAAAGGAAGAGGATCCCATTTCCTTTTGGCTTGCTGGAGGGCTGCAGCTGATGGTACTTGGGGCCTCTATCCAGAGAGGTAGGGGACATCATCTTACAAAGTTCTTCGTTGCCCTCTAATGGCAAATTGTGGCAGGGGCATCCCCATGTCCTCACCCTTGGAGCTA
>NW_010421157.1:1342-1727 GCF_000710305.1 Buceros rhinoceros silvestris
GCAGTGGCATCCCCATGTCCTCACCTTTGGAGCTACTGGAGATGTGTGAACGGATTAAAAGACCAGAGATGAAAATCATGTGGTTTGCATCCAAAATACCATCACTGAGGTGTTTGTAGAACTCTCTACCTTTGCTGGTGAAACTCTGAGTGGAGGCAGGCACGGGCTGTTTTGGAGCTGGCGGCCAGTGGGTGAACTCCACACTGGGATGGCAAAGGGTTTCTCCAGCAGAAAGGAGACAGGACGAGAGGAACCAGCCTCCAGTTGCCCCAGGGGAGGTTGAGGTTGTCCCTGAGGAGCCGTTTCTGTCCCGCTGGGGTTGTGCAGGCATGTCGCAGGCTGCCCAGGGCGGTGGGGGAGTCCCCATCCCTGGAGGGGGTTCCCC
>NW_010421157.1:1756-2484 GCF_000710305.1 Buceros rhinoceros silvestris
GTGGGGGAGTCCCCATCCCGGGAGGGGTTTCCCAGCCGTGTGGAGGTGCTGCTGAGGGACAGGGGGCAGGGGGGACCTGGAAGTGCTGGGGAACGGGGGGACTCGAGGAGATCAAAGGGCTTTTCCAACCCAAACGGTTCTGTGATTCTGCGGTTTACACCTTGGCTCAACGAGCATTGACTGCAGTGGTTAGATCCTGCTTTAGGTGAGGCAAAACCGTGAACCCTCAGCTCTGTTGGAGGTCCGTGCACACCAGCGTGTGCCACACCCCCGCACGCCCTTTAATCCAGGCTTGCTTCTGCAGCCCTCCCTCTGCCGCTGCTCATCCAGCTCTGCAAAGGGCCATGGTTATGCAGCCTTCCCCTCCGTAAACCTGGCCTGGGGAGGGGCTGCTCCTTGATGTTGTTTTATTTTGAGGGGTTTTTTTGTGGGGTTGTGCACTGTGAATTGGTGGTGGAAAAATGGTACCTCAGCCTGTGTGTTACCGTATGGGGCCGTTAACCCTTTGCAGCAGAGATCTGGATTTTTTTGATAACGGTCAACCAAGCATTTTCCCTGTCTTGGCACGTGCTTCAGCAGCCACCTACAGCTCCTTTCTGAGAGCCTTGGCAAGAACCCCGTGGCGGGTGAAATACAGGGAAGAAAACCCAGGGTTTTGCTGAACTCGTGGGTGTTTGGGTGGTGGAGATGCTCATGGCTTCCTTTCCTGGCTGGCCTGAGAGAGGGGG
>NW_010421157.1:2661-3817 GCF_000710305.1 Buceros rhinoceros silvestris
GTGCGTGGCAGGGTCTGCCGGGGTTTCTGAGGAGCCGGGGTCCCAGCTCGGCTGTGCCGGGTGCTTACCTGGCCCGTGTGAATCCTAAGAATGAAGCATGTGATGCTAATAATAATAATAACAGTAATAATAATAAGAAGAACATCTGTCAGTAATGCAGAAAATGTCCTGAGTGGTTTTGGAAGCAAAAGGTCTCTGGAAAAGCCACAATTTCCTGGTTGTGGAATTAATTCTTTTTCCAGATTTGGGTGAGCTCTTTGTAGGATCACATGGAAGAGGAAACGCAGAAATCCAGCAGTTCCTCTTTGCTGCTGAAATAAAGCCCCCCCAGCCCCCCTTTTTTATTTTGCTATCCATCAGAAAATAAAGTGCTGATTTGGAGACTGCTGGCAGAAGAAGCACAAGAGCCGGGTTTTGCTCCTCCATCCAAGCCTTTTCCCTGAATTCTCATCGTTTATCACCCTAAAGGGAGGTGCCGGGGAGCAGGAGCGGTGCCGCTGGCTCCTTGCGTGTTCTCCTCTGTCGTTCTGGCTCACAGCGTCCCGCCTTAGCCATTTTTCAAGTAAGAAAGGGCCTTTTATCCTTGGGAAATTAAGTTAGTTTGCTTTCTAGGTGGCTGACAAAGGCAGGGTCGAGCTGTTGCTGCTCTGCGCCTTTCTCCTTTCAGGGCTGGCGATTGCGTCGGCCCGAATATGAGTCACGTAGTGGAGATAAAATAGGTTTAATCAGGATTTATTAACTTTGTTGTGTCTGAATGGCTCGGTCCTGGGGCGGCCGGGAGAGGAAGCCACCGTGTCCCAGTCATGATGTCACCCACTGGCTTATGCTTTTTGCTTAGCAAAGTTTGGAGACTCAAATGGGGATTTAAAACTTTATATGTGTGCAGTAAAAATCCCCAACCTCCTCTTTCAAACAGCGTTGAGCCCCTCGCCGTGTAAATTCTTACTCTGGAAGCAGGTTTGGCTGGGGAGCGATTGCGAATCGCCAGAAGCGGAGAGGAGGAGCAGAGAGGAAAAAGCAACAGTTTTTAACTCGTTATTTACGGTGTCTAAGGCGATGGGTGAGCAGCAGTGCCACGGTGTCAGCCGGGAAGCGTGTGTGTCTGCACAGGGAAGCACAGGCTCTCGAGAAGGACCAGAAGGACCTGGAGAAGCCC
>NW_010421158.1:0-238 GCF_000710305.1 Buceros rhinoceros silvestris
CGCAAAAACGTGTTTTGGAAATAAAACCTCCCCCGAGGTCGCGGGGACAGCGGGCTGGCGGTGCGGCCATGCTGTTGTGCTCCAACGCTTTCTTCGTCACAGCCTGGATGAGCTGTGCCAGGATTTTGCCGGGATCGATGCTGGGCCCCGTGATTATCCAACTCAGCCTCCCCGCAGCCCCTGGCCGGGCGCTGCTTTCCCCTTGTACGCTCTGCACTGTTCTCGCACAGCTCCTTCG
>NW_010421158.1:539-784 GCF_000710305.1 Buceros rhinoceros silvestris
CTCCCCGGCCACTCGACACCTCCTGCACAACCGGAGACTCGTCCCTCCTGGGTCGACCCCAGCCCCGCGGGGTCCCTGTGGCACGGCAGAGCCCAGGATGCCCCCGTGCCCATCCTGGCTGCCAGCTCGGCACTGCTGGCAGGTGCCGCGGAGCCTCTCGAGGCTTTTCCTCGGGGCTGAGCGACCTGGGTGCCACGGGGGGCGGATTCGCTGCTCCTCTCTCACACCCCATTATGAAACCAGCT
>NW_010421159.1:0-238 GCF_000710305.1 Buceros rhinoceros silvestris
GCGGGGTGGGCGGGGCTCCCGGCCCCTGCAGTCCGCGCGGGCGCTGCCGGGGACCCCCCACTGCCTGAAGCATTTCCCCGTGGACCTGCGCACCTCCATGGACGGCAAGTGCAAGGAGATTGCCGAGGTGGGTCCTGTGCGCCGAGTTCCCCAGGTCTCAGAGGGGGGGGTGTGTGTGTCTGGGGGGGTCCCACCTCCATTCTTCCCCCTCCCTTCCTCTCCCCCCCCCTCGCTGGGC
>NW_010421159.1:609-884 GCF_000710305.1 Buceros rhinoceros silvestris
GGGCCCCATGGAGCAGCTCGAGGGGCGGCGGCAGCGCCTCGAGCGCCAGATCAGCCAGGATGTCAAGTAAGTCCCCTGTGTCCCCCCCTCACTGGGATGGGGACGCGCCACCACCCCGGGTGTCCCCAGGGGCGGGGAGGTCCTCTGTGCCAGCTCTGTGTCCTCTCTCCCGTGGGCGTCACGCTTGGTGTCCCCCCTTTTGGCAGCTGTTTCTGTGTAGTTTTGGTTGTTTGTGACATTAATGGGGTGTTTTCTCCCCCCTCCGCCTTGTCCTG
>NW_010421160.1:0-13609 GCF_000710305.1 Buceros rhinoceros silvestris
CCCACCGTCCCACAGGCAGGTTTGCTACCTACTGAGCAACCAAAATATCAGAAATTGCGAACATGTGGAATCTATTAGGACGTTTAGAAGGAATTCACATTCATTGTTTCACTTGAAATATAAAGGTTGTAAAACTTAATGGCCACATGACAAGGAAACTATATGAAACACTCAGAGATTTACAGAGCAACTGTTGTGCTCCTCAGGCATGTGGGCTGAAAATGGCTTTACAATAGGCAATGCAACCTGTGGTTTGAGCACCGAGGTTTTCTGGCAGTTTTCTTTTTTCTCTTTTTTCCTATTTTTTTGACCTTGCAGATGGGTATTCAGTTACCACAGCAGCTCCAAAGTAAAACAGAAACACAGCTTGTATCTTCTTTCAAGTATTTATTTCTTTTGTCCTGTTAACATCAAATAATGAAAGGAATTGTAAGGATTTTGATGGGGGAGTAAAAAGAATGAAAGCAGGATAAAGGAAAATAATACCACCATAATGGCTTAATTTCTCACAGCATGTGCAGCACAAATGAACAGTAAACACATACCACAGAAAAATGCAAACAAGGGCTACGTTTGCTGGAAGTTCCAAGAAAAAAACCCGTGGTGAGTGCCCCCAAGCAAACGTTTCTGTGATTAAATCCTCCGAGCCTCTGCAGGGCTAGGCCAGTTTAGCACAGCAGATCTCTTCCCCTAAAACACACCTGGCAGGGAGGAGCCAAAGAGCCAGGTCTGCAGGCCTGGTTTTGGTTTAAGGTGTGGAAATGTTGCAGCTGTGGCATTAAGAGGAAGCTGTAATCTAATCTAAAGGGTCAAGTACCAGTGAAAACCCACTTACAAATTTGCTGCTCAGGTTCATCTATACGGAGCGACATAAGTAACGGAGCAGCAGTCCATGGGCAAACACAGTATTTTGCTGCGCTTGCCCTGGACCTTCCCGGTGGCACCACTCACCTCTGAACCGATGGCCAGGAACTTAGGACCCGGGCTGCCATCACGCAAGGCTTCAGGCGACCCTAAGGGTTGTACCGTCAGGGCAATCATGTACTGTCTTGTTCTGCGCCGCCAGGCAGGACTGCACGGTTCTGCTTCACCCTTGCCCTGTGTATATACTAGAAACCAAAATGCTCGGGCAGGGCTCGGTTTGCAAAGGCGCGTGTCAAAATACTTGCGGTTTTGATAGAGGAGTTTCAAAGCCATATTCCCAGGTCAGAGCGAAGAGGAGGCCATGAACGCCAAGCGAATTGGGTCACGCTCAGCAGCAGCGCAACCCTTCTGCACCTGTGTGCTCACCACAGGCAGACATCCTGCTCTTTCTCTACACTTACTCCCTTCCAGGTTTAAGTGGCAGTACAATTTTATTCCACTTGTGGGTTTAGTTTCTTAAAGGAACTAGGGGTGAGTATGCAGCAAAACAAATCCCAAAAAATCATAAAGCCATTCCCCTGGTATGGAAATATGCCTGCCCTGATGGCAGGAGGGCACTTCTATAGGCATTAAATATTTTCAGGATCAGGACAGTGTGGGGTTTTTTATCCCTGACGAACTGAGGCTAAAAAAGAGGTGAATCCAGTGAAAGAAACAAAACCAAGATGTGAAAATTTTCTGCTGTAAGTAAAGGCAAATGCACTTTTGACAGTATCCCAAGTTAGTTTTTCTCCCCTTGAAAATGTCTGTAAGCACGTTTTTGATCACCAGATTGGAGTATGTCATGAGAACACATTCAAGTATGCATTTGCATTAATATTGTTGCCAGAAGCCATCTCACAGTCATCATCAGACATACTGGAGCCCCTAGAAAGCTTTCTGTGGGATTGGAAGGCGTCCAGCCAGGGGAAAGCAAAGCCACCGTGTGATTTGGATGGCCAGTTCCCCAGGAAAACTACATTAATGAATGGCAAGCACTCAAAGCAGTGGTTATGGTGAATAGCTTGCAAGCAAATCATTGGCTGAGAACCATTAAGTATATAAAGTATTTGATAAATGAAAATTTGAAAGAAGTCTATTTAAAAAATAATCCATTGAAAGAAAGCAGGGTAATTTTACAGCAAGAATTGCCTGTCAGTACTGCTAGCTGTAATGAAGATCACTGGAATGCGAGTACCCATCCAGCCTTAAAGCCTGTCCGACATGATACGTACTTCACACTGCACAAGGACACTTTTAGGTAGCATTAGAACCATCTCTGTTAACATTCCTGAATGGTAAATTATTAGAAGAAATCAAGCAGCAGCACTGTACCCTGCAGTTCAGGGCTTGTACTGTGTTTCCATTAGTCAGACAGATGGAACGGGTTTGTGTGCTTCACTGCGAGTTTATTTTCTGCTTCGGTACTGATCTATAAATGCCAGTAGATCTGCAGTTCAACAGTTGCCCCAGAAAACAGGGATGTTGCACATACACCTACCATTTGCTCTCTCTGGACGTTCCATGCATATACTGCCCATTCCAGCAAACCTTCCTTCTTTCACTGTCCTTCAGTTTATGGTTCCCCCTTTAACCATCAAGTGACGCTCTGATCAGCCAGGACCTAACAGTCCTCCCCAGTTCACATTCCAATCCTGTAGGTGTGAACAGAATGTGCAGTTACCAACCGGTTAGGCAGAAGTAACGCTCTCTGGGCTTCTGGTACACTTAATGCTCAAAGGAGCTAATCTTGGTGATATTTAGTGTTCAGGCCTAAGAAGGTGTGGACACAGGCATGTACAGGTGAGAGACTGCCTGAAGGGAAGGCGCAGAGAGGAATAATCTGCAGGCGCAGCAGATTATTTCTGGCTCAGAAATTCTCAAGATCACAGTCCTCCCCAACAGGAACAATTGGAAGAGACAGACAAAATGATGAAAAACGAAGGGATCAGCGAAAATCAGACCTAATATAAACCCAACTAAACTAAACTCAGCAGGACTCCTGTGGCTCGTTCAAAAGATCTTCTGTGAGCTCTCAGTTCACTGAAGAAGAGAGAATGTAACTTTCTCTGTTGTGTGCGATGAGGAGCCATCGGCAAAGCCGACTGACAGCATGAAGAGGTTTCTGAAGGGAAATACTAACGATTGCAACGCTACCTACCAGATTGTTTCACAGGAAACATGACACCCCCAGCCAGAAAGCACCAGTTCTCCCAAATACTGAGCTCAAGAGTTTGAAAGAATTATTTTCTTAATTGATGTGTGGAGTGAGAGCTGTCAGGAGCACTGCGTGCATTAAAAAACAAATTATAGCTTTCACAAAAGAAAATTTACAATTCTGTAATTTCTTTGAACAGAGGTGATGTGTATTAGGAAACCTATTTTTAAAGCTGGAGTGAAGATGAATTGACTCTCTATGTTTAAAACGATCCAAACGAGGTCAGGAGGCTCAGTGCTCTGACCCTGTAATGATGGAAGCAGAGCATTCTATGGAATGATTAAATGGAGTTGTTTGTACATGACTGCTTCGGGTTTTAACTTATGTAGCAACTTTTGCTGCAGGACATCAGCATTATTCTTCTATGTCAGCATCAGATCCCTCCTAAAGAAATTCAAGGCTGTATTTCATTTGATGAACATCCTTGTTAAACCTCAGCTATGCCAACAGGACAACAGAGAAGATGGCCGTGTTTCAGGCTTCAGAAGTACTGTGATGGTTGATGTGGGTGAAGAAGGTTTTTTTGCATTAGCAAATGTTGAGAAACCTGTCAGATCACTAGAACTGAATATTCAAGAATATTAGACTATTAACTCCTCAGCCATCAAAGCACACACCGTATTGCCTGCGGGATCTCTCCCTACTGGCTTTTGCATAGCCCTTGGCGTAGTAACAGAATACTGCCCAGCTCCGCAAGCATCCTCCATAAATCTGCAGCCCTGATGGGAGTCGAGAAGTTACCGCAAGGTATTTCACTGCTGGGGAAAAGAAAGCCAAGCAATAGCTCACAAACTGATTTGTGATTCTGTTTAATTCTATTGCTGATTGGAGTCAATCATATTCTTCGCACTTTATTTGTAATTATCAAGGGGAAATAGGGCGTGAGACCTGACAGAATCAGCTAGGAGATGCTGTGGCTTCTCTTTCTGGTACCTGAGAGAGCCCACTCCATTCTCTAGGGCTGATGCTGAATCGAAGATGGACTTTAAAAAAAAAAAAAACAAACCCAAAACAAACAACTTATCTTGCTACATTCAACACTTGAGAGAGCAGAGACAATGAGCTCGTCACCTCCTCTGTTACTGGCAATAGGCAAAGTTGCAGGGGGTATAATGACCATGTGAGTGAACTGACTTCACTATGGCATGTCTGCATGAAATCAGCATTCCCAGCCGGCTCCAGGAAGAAGAACCCTGTGTTTGGGTATCACTTGTTTTCCATTATGACCATTTCCATCTTCTGTCAACATTCTTCTGAGATGAGCCCTTTTTATTATAAACCCTTATTCCATATGACAGCAGTTTTCGTATCACCAAAATATTCCAGAAACTGTTACCAGCCCTGCATTTATTTCAGTCCTCTCCTGGTAAAGAGAGCAATGAATTGCCTCATTTTCTTTGAGCTGAAGCTAACAGTGTAATGTGCCAGAAGAGTATCTGGGAACACTCACCAGATCAATAGCAATGCCCAAAGCAGCAGCAGCAGCAGCTGGTGGATGTGCTCCAAAGGGCCTAATGCTAAAAGAGGAAGATGAAGAAGCGTTTCAGATAATGTATTCACAATGCCCAATGTTTGCACGTGGTGGTTCAAGGGTCAAATCTAAGGCACGACTTCTGGGAGTCATGTAGGCTGTTCTCAGGCACCCTAAGGGACCCACTGCAGTACTTGGTTTGGTACTATCCATCACATGTCATCTCATTCTTTAATCTGTTTTCCTCAACAGTGTCTTGCAGGACCAGAAGTTTAACTCAGTTTGGTCAGTGATTATATGTACCGCAGCTTTCCATGCAGCCTTCCTCTGTACTGGTCACTGTCATAGTGATGTGCTCAGGTAACTCTACTCAGTTCAAACTGCTTCGGAAGATGCGTATGGGTAAGTTTTGGAAGCCAGGGTCATTTTCATACAGAAGCCAGCAGGCTTCTGAGATGTCTAGATTTAAGGTATTGATACTGCAACAGTGTTCCTCTACATCAATTCCACATTGATTTGGGAAGAAGATGCTTGAGGAAGATGTCAAATAGCAACTTTTCCCTTTTATGTCCCTTTTCATTATCATTTCATTAACATAGACAGGGAAATTTCATACCTAGGATGCCTGTCTGGGAAAAGCCTGTACAAACCAGAAACAACTCTTTCAGATAAATAAAATTCAAATTAAATAATTGCTTTTGCATAAGAACAAAACAGGAAACTGAGCCACATCTACCTAGTACCACTAGGTCAGGGTAATTACTAACACAAGCCAAAGAACCACATGTCCTCATCATACCCAAGCATGATGGATGACCTTTGCAGCTGGCTGGGAAAAAGTGAGTGGTGAGTCAAACTGACCCTTCCTTGTTCTGACATGTATGGGTTGCTTTCCCTTCCTCAAAAACACAAGAGACGGCAAACAGTAACTGGCGTATTGGGGTGTTCCAGGCCAGCAAGCTACAAAGTTAAAGGACAGCTTTTTAGGGCACGGTGACCCATCGGAATGAGCAGGAATAACACCATGCTTTTTTTAGAGACTTTGTTCTTGGATGGAAATCACATGTCTCTATTATCGTAGAATTTCAGGAATACAAGGTGGCGCCTCACCTCTGTCTGCTTTGGGCCTTCTTCCCTTATTTAAGGAAGAACAGTTCTTTTCTAGACTTTTGCAGCAAAATCAGCATATACATTTGCCTTGATGGTTTTTTCTGTGTTGTTATGTCACAATGCTCATAGCAAAGGTGAGCATAAGGAATTAATAAGTTTGGACTCTTTGGGAAAGTGTGACGAGACAAATTGTCTCCTCAGAGGCCTATGCTTTTCAGTTGTATCCCATCCTGGATCAGTGTGTGTTTCTGCTACACCCTCAGGCTGAGGCACCCGTTATGGAAACGAAAGAGGGGGTTAGATTTCGAGAAAAGGTGACAGGAGCAGGGGGAACTCACAGCCCTGTAGTCTGCAGGCTGGGGCACCTCAGCCCCATCAAAACAGAGTCTGGTCTTCTCTCTAACATACTACCTTGCTGATCAGACTCGCCTCAAGAATACAGAAAGGGTCGCTCCTGTTGGAGCTGTCAACTCCCTGAAGGTAAGAAAGGTGCTGAGGTGATCTTAGTAGAATTGAGGCTGTCAGGAAGAAAAGTGACTGGATTGCCAGCTTCCCTAGGAACTGCTGGATAAAAGAGAATGAGTAGCAAGGAGGAGGTGAAGGTCTGGTTTTCTTCATGTCTTTCTACAAGTTAGTTGCTGAAATCGGTGAGAGGTCCCTGCCACTATTCACATCTCAGTGATGTCAATAGTGATTGTGAATTCACAATCTCCTTCAGAAACGAAGAGGTTTCTGTTCACTAGAGGATGGAACTGCTGCTTGTGACTGGCAGGTTTTGCCCAGTCTCCAAACTCCAGCAGGCCGAGAAGCAAAACCAGGTTGAAGGATCCGAGCACCAGGGAGGTGAAAGCTACAAAGACAGTGCAGAATACTCTGATCTTTAGAGCTGTGATTGTTTGGTGAAAAATGCATTTGACATAGCTTGCTTTACCCCCAAACTTACAAACAAGTGCTGTCAGAAAACTGGCTGTCACCCAGATTAAGTTTATTAAAGCCACATGAAGAAATAAAACCAAAATAGATGATCCGAGGTCACCCTGTATTCTTTTCTCAACAGTCGCATTTCAGCTAGAGAAAAACACGAGGCCAAATCACTGTCCGCCACAAACAGATGTGTTCTCTTTGAAATAAATGCACCCACTTACACTCTGCCTGCATTAAGTCTGTTACCGGGTTTTTATGAGCTCTGGCAAGAGCAGTGCTATCTGTTAATAACTGGAGGTGGGAGTGTTCAGGGAGTTGTCTGAACGGCTTGCAAGACTAGCTCTGATCACATCCACCCACACTAATTAACACATTACATAAAAGTACAAGTTTCTTTTTGCAAACATTGGAATCATTGCCCAGACACTTTCTGTGAAGTTCTAGAAGAACTATAGGGATAGTCTCCATCCTCTTTTGACCTCAACAGAACAATGGATGAGTAGTAGGGTACGGTTCCCACTTCCAGGGCTCACTCCTTTTCTCCATCCTGCTAAACACTTGCCGTCAGCAGGGATATGGCTGGAAGGACCTTTTCAAAGTTCACCAAGGGTGCATGAGGGGACATGGTTATTTTTTCTTGTCAAAAACAAAATAGAAAATCAAATCCTGAACATGAGCAATCAGATTTAATTACAAAGGATGACTCCTCTCCCTGCCCTGCCTCACTAAATCTGTTACACTTTTTATAAACAGCAGCCTCTGAAAACACCTGGAACCGAAAAATCTATCCATTTAAATAGGGTCTTTTTATGTCAGGAGAACATACGTCCCCAAACAGCTCATGTTTCTCCACCATTCACATTTTAAAACAGCAGTAATCTCCTGTATAAAAGGGATAGTAAGGGGTCTTCTCCTTCTTCATAGACTGGAGCAAGTAAAACTAATTTCATATGAAACTTCAGTGACTTGCTCCTACAGCTTCACCTAGATTCCTCCAGCAGGATTATAAATACATACCCTGATTTCAATTTACTCCAGATTTTTTTGTATGACATCTGGCTTCAAGATGGTGGCACTGAAAAGTGCAGTAATGACATAGGAAAATAGAGGGGGGGAAAAATGTGCAGTGGAAAGCAGGAGGCAGTGGAGAGAGCAGGGAAAACCAAAATTAAAATAAGTCAAAGAGCGGAAATTCCTTTGAGAAGGCCTTAGGCTTCAACAAAGCTTGTCAACATTTGCAGCACTTTATGATTACCCAATACTAACCTTATGTGAAAAGGACAGTAGACCTCAGCAGGCATTCCAGAGGAGCCTTTCTATAAAAAAAAAAAGTAGCCTTCAAATGTACCCATCTGAATTTGCAAGTTGCTCACTGGATGGAGAGCTTTCTATCTCACAGCACTCAGAAGAGAAGAAACTGTCTTACTCAACTCTTCCCTACTATCTGAAAAGCAAAGTCAATGTTTTCCTCATTATTTTCTGTTTGCTGCATACCTCTCCCCCACTGTGACTGCTATTTGACCTGCTGTCCGCTCAGAGACCCTGAGGGGAAGAGAGGGAAGTGTGTGTGTACGAGAGGAGTGAGATGATGAGAGTCTCAGCTTCATTCTGATTTGTTTATATTCATTAGAAAGAAATGAACAGCACTTAGTATGTAAGACAACCTCAAGAGAGGGAAGTGTGTGTGTACGAGAGGAGTGAGATGATGAGAGTCTCAGCTTCATTCTGATTTGTTTATATTCATTAGAAAGAAATGAACAGCACTTAGTATGTAAGACAACCTCTGCAGACAGGGCACATCTTTTATGCAGCACAGGAAAAGCACAGATTCCTCTAAGGGACAGGACTTGGGGATGACTGGAGACTTAATTACAATGTGTGCACAGGTTTTTCCCTCACTTTTGCATTAGGATGTTATCAATTAAATGAATTGCAGCATAAAGGTTTAATTTAAGGGGGACATTGTGGGGTGCCCTCCTTCACCCATTCTGTTTGCTCTTGCATCTACAACCCTGGCATGCCTGACTGTGATTAATGACAAACAGGAGGGAATTAGAGTGCGTAATGTGAGGTACATATAGTCATCCCTTCCTCTCCCAAGCGTCTCTTGATAAATATGGTACCTTCAGTATTCCTGGCAGATCCTGGAAGGATTCTCCCCTCATTGCACTTATGTTTTCAATGAACTGATTTCTTCTCACAAAACTGACAAAAAATAAAGCTGAAAGCATCTATTAGGGTGGGCATCAAAATCACAGAGATCGAAGTTTCTTTTCATCCTCTGCAGAGAGCCTCAGACATCTAGGAGTTCAAAACAACACTCTGTTGTAAGTAACTTCTACAGAGCTGGCACAGAGCTACAGCTCGTATGTTCTGCACTCAGAAGGAAAGCACTGACCCAGCTAGGAGAGCTCCTCAACATACCCATGCAGGCACAGGGGCTTGCATCAGTGGGTCATCTGGCACTACCTTCCTCCCGAACGGCTCAAGAAGAGAGAGATCTGCTGATTCGCAGCAAGGTTCAGAACTTCAGATTTTAACATTCCCATCACTGTACCCAAGTAGCTGGTCTCCATTCTACAGGGCAGAACTAAAGGAGTATTTCAAATACAACTCACAGCTTTTCTGCTGCAACTCAAATCTCTCATAGGAATTTATATATTTCAGCATACGGGTTTTTCCCTCTTCTAAATTTTCGTTTAGAACCCCTTGGTTTATGAACAAGTTCTGCTTTTCCTTTCTACAGCATGTTCCATTAGAATTTGCTGAGCTTTTGCCAAACACTTAGGTAGTCAGACTTACAACGTTTGAGGTAGGGAAACACTAGAAATATCTGCTTTGCAGGTCAGGGTGCACCTTGAGATTGTGCAGTTTGCCCCAGGTCACACGGGACATCTGTGGAAAAGCTTGAAATTCAAGTCAGGAGCCCTAAATTCACCCCTTTACTTTAACCACGTGGCCCTCCTTGAGGCGCTTCATGCCGGTGCTCTCCAGCAAGGCTTGCTACTTCCCTGTATTGCAATTATATTAATTCCTCTTTTAACAGTGTTCCAGTATGTTTCAGCTACATTACTGTGCCTAGTGCTGCTCGGTGCATCTGGCATAGGAATGCAGAGTTGCTTTTACCAGACTGTCAAAGAGAATATATCATTACAAAAATAAATAACATCTAGCTGCTTCTGGCATTTCAGTCTGAGCAGTATTTATCACTTTTGGCTGATCAGTGCCTGATTCAATGCCCCTAAAAATCAATGGGTACATTCCCAGTTGAATTCAACGTGCATTTAATCAGGTCTTTGCTAACTGTGCTTCCAAACTTCACATTTCATCAGCACTACAGTACTGTCTCTTCTATTTTTAGACCATTATTCCACTTACTTCACTGTGCAGATTGATACAACAGATTTTCCTCTGCATGGATTATGTCAGTGAACGTATGTTTGTACAAGCAGGCTCTAGTTTTAGTTCTAGATTTAGTTCATCCCTGATGTGATGCTGCCTACATACATGGTAATCTGGGATTAATGCTAAAAATATAGATATATTTTATCATAAATGAACAAAAATATTCAGAAAGACAATTCAATTTCACATATGAGTTCTTTGACAGAATCTTTCAGTACTGAAACTCTCTGCTCTTCTGACTGAGCATTCCTCTCCAGCCTTCACAGGTGAAGTAAGACAGCTTCCTTGGGCCCAGCACAGAAGTCCTGGGTGGCCTTTAGCAAAGAAAACAGAGCTCCAGAGTTTGCTCCTTCCCTGATGTGAGTTGGGAACAACTTCATCAAGGGCTGTAAAGTGAAGAAAGGGAAAGAAGCTTCCATTAACTGTCCATAGCTTTTAGTTCTCCAAAGTACTTTTTCAGTTCCCCATTCAAAAATCTGAAATGAAACCAGTAGCAGTTTGTAACTGCAGTTCCTCTGAAGAGGGGGGATAAAGTATGTATGGGGGGTGATGTGCTGCCTCTCAGCTGAGACAGCCTACAGACACTTGAGAAACAAAAATTACATCTCAAAACTATGAGTAGATTGAACAACTGAACTCTAAGGAATTAAACATATAAACATTTCACACTTTTTGTTTTTCTTTCCAAGGGTCTGTAGTCTAGTCATTCAGTCCTGTGCAAAGGTCATGTTACTATGGATATGACCTGCAAGAAATGCGTTGCCGCAGAGCAGCGCAAGTCACATGAGCAGGCTAAAAGCCAAGCCTGCTGATTCGGTCTTGTCAGGATTTTCATGCTTGTGTTAGTTCCACCGAAGAATAGTCCTTGCACCATCAAGTCTATGTTCGTCCTTTGAAAGTGTTCATGCAGGTGTAGCTCCCAGAAAACTTGTGGATTTCTTCAAGTGCTGCTTGAGGGAGAATGCTGCAGGAGAAGCAAAAAGAAAATAAGCAGAGTGGACAAACCTCTTAGGCAATGCTAATGAGCGGATGTGTGAACGTGGGTTTGTGTACACACACACAGAAGTACACATCTTCTCAAAAACCAGCTAGAGAGAGCGCCCGGACAACACACACCACTGTCCTGCTGTGAGCAGGCCTAAAGGGAGAAAATTCTACTGAGTCACTCTTTGTGTACAGAAATACTCATCCAAAAAGGCCTGGAAAAACTAACCTGGAAGATACCATTGTGTTTTATTCCCTCCAAATACTGTGCAGAATCTTGTTCTCTGAAATACCCAAATTTAAACCGAGTTCTCTAGTTAACTCGCCATCTATTTGTGCTGGGCATGTGGCCTCCTTATCATAAGGTATGGACGTAGATCTAATCTCCTGACAGCCACTGTACTGGAAAAGAAATGATTAATTCTTACACTAAAGGAGAAGGAGAACAGCTCAGTCTGTAGGATTTCTGGGAACTTTTAAGAGTGTCCCGAATTTTACGTTCAGGGCAAAGCACTTATTGTGAATTATTTTTTCTTGTTTGAAATGCAATACTGCAATTGTTTTCCGCCGAAGTCTCATGGCCTTGTCTCAGTCTCTGACTGAAGAAGGTTTTCCAAAGGCTTTAGCGCAAACTCTCATGGAAACACAATTTTAAACATCCTTTCTTTTTAGTTGTTTCAGAATACGAAATTATGGCTTTCTTTCCTTAGGGACTTTAAAATTCCTGTCCTAATCACACACAAAATTATTTTGTTAATGGCTTCATTGCTTTACACAAGCAACTCTCTCTAAACACAGCTGTGATGTACACACCTTATTGCACAGAAATCCTTTACAATATAAGACCCGAGTCCAAAGAGTGGCTTCCTAACTCAAAATCAACTACGTGCATGTGTGGATTGTTAAGAAGTTTCCTAGATACACAGACCAGTCCAGACCTCAGGAATCCAAATTTTGGGAGTGAAACTGGTTTCATAAGGGGGTTACACCCAGAGAAAACATCTACAAAAGGAATCTCAGGAAGCATTCTCCTTTTGTTCCTGTGACTGTCATCAAAGGGTGTTTCCCTGTATTTCCCTTCCATCAAAGGGAAGGGAAGAACCAATCTGATCCTGGACACTGGGTCACAGTCAGGCTGAGGTTTGCCTTGGGGGACAGACACGGTGGCCTGGGAGCCAGTCTCACCTGACTGGCTAGGCTATTGCTGGGCAAAGGAAATACTGACCTTTTCAGGATGACAAGAACATGCATCGTCCACGGAAGGAGCAGGAAGGCTTGATTCATTTGAACAGCTTCTACCGTCCTCCTAGCCACTGTCTCTGGCTTGAGAGGAGGAAAAAGATTAGGGAACCTGAATAAATGAAGTGAAAAATAAAATAATTATTTGTTAACCAAACTCCTTCTTTAAGCTACCACTGACCCAAGTCCTGTTACTAAGCTATCACTGCTTACTGGCGTTCAAACATGCCCCAAAGCAGGCTGGAAGAAGCAGAAAGTTCCAGTTCCAGCCAGAAAGCTGGAAAGCAGAAAGCCCAGTTCCAACCAGTACTACTGGCTTAGCTAAACGGTTCAGAATGTACGTGTTGGTGCCTTTAGGGAGAAGTGGTAGGGCATATTGAAAACTCCGACTGAGGGATTTTCTTAAACTGTAACTAACCAATAGCAAAATGCTGTCTTTTCAGTGCTGGTGGTTTTTTTCTTCCTCTCTGTTGCTCTTTGCTTGAGTCAAATTCTTGACAGGTGAAAGACAAATATTTTTCCCCGTTGCTTTTAATACCAAATGTAAGGCTCTTCCCAACTCCAGCAAGAGCTTGACACTGCATATTTTCTTGACTAAGAGAGCTCAAACTATATTGATAGGTTATTTTGTCCATTGTAGAAGATTAATTTGGTCAGTCAGTAGTCTTTGAAGTTAGCTTGCTCTCTTAGAGAGAGGTGAAAAGGAGGTACTTATAGACTTACCTCACTAAGTGGCTGTCATTTCTTTCAGTGGGAAAGAATTAATTATTTCAACGAATAAAGAAGGAATTTGTACTGTTAATTCTCAAGTAATTTGTAGACTGCTCCTTTTGAATGACCTCAATTTTCAGACAGCCTCCCCTCCCTCTCTGGTGGCGGCATATGGCCCAAATACACTCAGGGAAAAAAGGCCTTACGTTTTCTCTGTAGAAGCAACAGCCTGTATGAATCTGCCAGTAAACTGAGGGAACCAGTCTGATGAGTCCCAGGTGGCCTAGAGTGACCCTCTGTTCCCAGGCAGCCAAATGAGACATCAAATTCTCTTAACTAAATGAAGCATTAATTAGGAGTGTATTCTGATGATTCATTTAAAATGAGATGCTTTATTCTAATTCCCCTGGACTGACCTGATTCTCATGCCCTGAAACATCTCTGTGCTTGTGTGGAAGGGCAGGACTGTTGTGGCATTCACTCCCGGACAGTCCAGCAGCCCCAAGGTCAGGCTCTCCATGAAGGCAAAGGATGAAGCTTTGGAGGTGCAATAGTCAATGGCACCAGGGATGGCTGACAAGGCCAGGACAGAGTTCAGGCAAACAATGTGTCCATTCTGCAACTCCAGCATCCTTGGCAGGAAT
>NW_010421160.1:13674-33922 GCF_000710305.1 Buceros rhinoceros silvestris
CAGGAATGCTTTGGTGGTCTGAAGAACAGAGTTAGAAAAGAAAAAACAAACCAATAGTTACTGACAAAAATAAGGCGACATGGAGACAAGAAACCTGTGCTGTTCATTATGCGAGGAAAGGAATGGGACAGTACCTTGCGGCTTTGTCGTTTTCTGAAAAATGCTGAGAAGGCAAAGTTTGAGTAGAAGCAAACCAAAATCTTTCCCAGCAAGTAAGTAAGCAGTACCCACAGATATAGGCCATGAAGGGAATGCTTTCTATGTTTACGAACTTGTAGAGGATAAAGTCTTCAAGATATGAATGAAATCACAAGAAGCTCTTTTTTTAATTACTATTATCTAATTCAAAATGGAATGAGTTTCACACTAGCTTCCTTCCCTGAGCAATGTTGTCTCATGCTCCTCTGATATTCCGTACACATCACTGTGCAGAAAACTATTTCTCAAAAGAAATCAAATGTTTTACTGGAAATCACATAAGAGCATCTAATACTGTGATACTACTGGAAAATTTAAATTGTTTTTAGGCTTCTTTCCTCTGGTGTTTGCTCCTGACATTGCTTTTTCTGGCTCCTTCTGATGTCAGGCTGATTTTACAAAGCATCAGTTACAAAGACCTCATAGCAGCCCGGTGTTTACTGGCTGTAATCTGCCACTCCTATTCCCAATTCTGCATACAGGCGACACAAGAGCTTATCTTACCCAGAACTGCCCCAGGGTGTTTATATGTTGTGATTTGAGCAGTGCATCATCATCGCTGTCCATCAGGCTCTTACCGTGGACCACAGCAGCATTGTTCACCAGGATAGTGATGTCACCCACCTGCAAAAGCATCAAATGACTTGTGACAACTAGTATCTCTCCTGACGAATCAGCAGTCACCATTAAATCTGAATATCTGTTATTGCCTAATTATTTTCATAGCTTTTGACGTTCTTGCCTATGGGCCCTGTAATCCTCCTAGATCACCTAAACCAGGTAGCTAGGCTTTGTACAACATCACCTGGATGGTCACCCTTCTTTTTTTCCCAATTTGTGAATTTTTTTTTTTGTCATCAAACATGAGTCGTTACCAGGTTTTGTCCACAGTGTTTCACAGACACTAACCTTTTCCCGCACAGCTTTCGCTTGCCGATAGACCTCCTCTCGATTTCCCACATCACAAACGAAATAATGGCATTCTGTCCCCATCAGCCTGATTTCCTCTGTGGTCTCCTTCAGGCATTTCTCAGTTCGACCCCACAGGATGATCTGCAGCAAGAAACTTCTGTTAGAGTCAAACTGCTTCTGCTTCAAATCTAAAATAATTACAACATGCTTCTAACTTCTACAGTTTGATCAATACCTTTGGTGTTGCATTGCTTCATTTAAGTCAATCAGTGATTTTCTATGACATGGGGATGGGACTTGAGTGTCATGGTGGCCGCTGCATCCCTCTCCATTTACAGGCTCTTTACGAGCAACGCAATAGTTAACACAAAAGATCAGATCTTTAGCCTAGCAGACAAATATATGAAACACTTGGCAAATTCTCTGTATCATGAAATTTCAGATCTATCTCTGCTTTTGCTGTACAAACACAGAAAGATAAATTTATTCTCAAATCACAGACTTTCCTGTAAGTCTAGTATCTACTTCTTGTTTTACATTTGGAGATAGTATCTGCTCTGCAGTAAAACGTATTTTTTCAGCCATATCATATGTAACTATTGGCAATGCTGTTTGCAGGCTGGTGTATCTCAAGCACAAGGTTCATCCTAACACAGGCCCTTAAAGTGAAAAATTTCAAGCATGAATTTATTTTGCAACTAATATATGCAAGATTTCACTTGCCACTCCCATTTAACACAGTAAAAATGATACAATACTTCTTGTACAAAGAACAATTCTGAATATCCATGGAAACAAAACATTCCAATCATACAGCACGGATTTGCAATATAACGAACGGAACCAGCGTAACCCCATCTGTATTTCTACACATCATGGAGGTCAGAAACAGAAACAGCTTGAAAAGTTACCAGGTTCATTATCGTTCTTTGTAGGGCTTTATCCAGCATGATTTTTCTTAGTGAGACAACAAGTATGAGATGGTGCTTCCACCACTGTCTTTCAAACATTAATCTACAGCTGATCAGATTTAACCAAAATATATTCTTCCTAGTATATAACTTTATTTTCTATTTCTTTTAAGGCCACCGGAAGGGATATAATTTCATCTCTCTGTTACCTAAGACCTCTCTGTATGAATCAATCTATCCTTTTGGCTCTTCAAGCTAAGTCTTCTCAGCATTCATGTTATGAATGGTGAGTCATTTGTCATTCTGCAAAGAAATTTCACAAGCTTCCAGGAAATATTTACAAAATTCCGTTCAACTATAAGCATACACACTTGATCTCTCTTTCACAACCTACAGTTCTTCACAAAGGGGAGAAAGAAACACTATAAAATGTCAACTGTAAGCATCAAGTTTGATGCCCAGAGTTTGCATCAGTGTGAACTTCAAGCTTTCACAAGATTAGATCACTCAAATGCAGACACTAAAAAATCAACTGACAAGTTGAAGATGGATGGAAGGTAGGAGAGGAAGAGGAGAGAAAGAGAAATAAGGTGTCAGACAAGGGGAGTAAGGTAAGACCCTGACCTCACATACCTAGCACGCCAGGGATTCACACTGCTATTGCAAAAAACAAGTAGATCCCTCACTCTTCACTTTAATCTGTTCCAAACATCCACACAGCCTCCTATTCCCACGAGCTGCCACCGATGCATTCAACGTCAGGAAATATACTTGGAAGAATCATTAAGCAATGGACGACCTGTCAAAGGAACATCTGTCTGTGATGCAACTCTCGGACATAATGTTTTTTATGCCCCAACAGTTACTTTGGGACATTCAATATCCTACAGGCTAGTCTTGCAAGGTGACCCCATTAAAATCTGGGCCATCTGGGGAAGACAGAATTTGCTGATTATCCTGCTGACAGCATTAACTTCAGAACTAATTTTTTTCCATGGGAAGTTTTCATGTCCTTGGTACTGTTCACACTCAGGTGAAGGCTTCAGCCTGCGTAAGAGAAAAGCAGTAAATAAAAGACCATTCCTGTGAGAGGTGAAAGTTCCCTAACGACACAGTGGGAAGTGAGGTTTCCTGCCGTCATTTCTGCTGCTTCTTACAGATGGATAAAACTAAAACTCAGTACAATACAACATGCTTTTGGTCCAAATGCAAGCTCGACCGCTCCTGCATGATCATATGAGACTTTCAATTTCTCTCCTACATCTGGCCAAATTAAATTGGCAGAGGCTTCCCTCTGGCCTCCATGGATCAGATCTTACAAAGAGAGAAGACTTAGTTGCTGCATGAGCCTCATAGCTGAGGCTTCTGTTGCTCCTGAACTCGATCTCTGCTGATGGCTTTGGCTTAGTGGCAATACTTCCCTCTTCTTCTCTTGCTTGCAGCAGTTTCACCAATGTTTTCTACATCCTTTCTCTACTAGCAACCTACTCATTAGTCCCTGTTCCCCTGAATTCACGGCCTGCAACATCTGCAATTGGACAGTTTGCTGCTTGGCACTCGTAAGGTTGTGTTACTTGTAACATTCTCACTAAACCATTGAACAAGATAAGAGTCAGTCATATCTGTTCTCAGTGCTCCTAAACAAAACCTTTTGCTCACTGTTGAACTGATGAGTGACTGTGGGCCAGTGTTTTGCTGATGCCCCATGAGCTCCAGTTAGCCCTAAGCTGCACAGATGGCACTTCACTTCCCTTTATATCCAAGTAAACATGCAAGGAACTCTTATTTCCTTCTTTGCTCAGTCAGCATCGAGAAAGGCATCGTTTAGCTTTATCCTGCCCTAGCTTGGATTCCAGGGCTCTGCATTTGTGAGGAGTCTAGAGTTGCTGTTTAGGAAATGGTCTGTTTTATTAGGAAGCACGACTTTCAAAACATAGACCTGGGTGTCAGAGTCTGGCCTGTGTCCCCTTTCCTTTTTAAGTTTGAATTGGCAGTAAGTGTGTCCCAACTGGAGGCTAAGCACCGGAGAGGATGACTCTTACAGACACAGAAGTTCCTGTCTGGGACAGAGGAAAACGCAGAGGAATAAAGAAGAGACGCGGTGTTCCTCATTACACGGCCTGTCAGGATGTTGCGCAGCCACCCATTCACAGTAATTTAATGGTGGATAGAGGAATATTTAATTTGCGTTTTGGATAAGTTCTTGGACAGACAGTTTTCCGTCCTGGAAAGAATCCAGCCCTATTTCTTCTCCCTCTCCATCTCTCGTCATCCTCTCTTGCCTGCCCCTCCCTACTGCACCAGACACGCTCTCCTTTCAAAAAGTTACTGACCAGAAAATTGCCGAGGGCAGCAGCCCAGCGAGGCGGTTAATCCCTGCTGTGGCCGCCCGCTCCTGGAGGCTTCCTGCCCTGGGCTTACCTCTGGGTGACCCCAGTGGTTGGCAGTCAGGAGGCAGGTGGAATGTTAAAGCAATCGCTTCTGCTGCAGGCTGCTGTCGAGAGAGCCCGGCAGCAGCAGGGTAGCATGCTTCCTACCATCAGACAGGAGAAAGAACAGATTTATGATGACAGAGGAACTTCATACGCCCTCCTCTTAACTAGCTTTAAAGTAGGCAAGGGCTGTGACATCATGGCTTAGCAGATTTTCCCAGGGTTTATTCACGAGCAGATTTTTGCAAAACAAACCTTATCTCTAGATCTCCTCCCCTCTGGCAAGTCACAGAACTGCTTTTCTGGCCTTAGGAAAAATCATTTCAGCTGGAGTGGCAGGCTCAGCAGAGGCTGCATCCTCCTCTCCCAGAGGACTCGTTTAACTCCGGACTTAATCTGCTAATGAGACATGCCCCAAGGTCGGAGGGGAGTCAGAAGAAAGGTTTTAGCTGCTGTTGTACTAAGGCAAGACTTTCTAATAGAGACCTGCACTGGCTAGTTATAGAAAGCCTCAAATTTGAACGCAGGTTTAAATCCCGATTTTCACTGTAACAGAAGTTACTATTACGACCACCCCAAAATCAGATAAAGCCACTAATTTATATAAACTGGTCTAGACTGAAGCTGCTATCAACCACAATGTACACAGACGATCTAAGCTTCCAGAGTCTTAAGTATATTACTGGTGCAGGAGATGAGGTTAGAGCTAATTTTTCATCATTTAGAAGGCTATTTACCTTGTTTGGTCTGATTTTATTGCTAGCACATTCAAGAACAGCAGCAAAGGAACGTTGCCCTTTTATATCATCAATTCAGCACTGTATCTTCAGCAAACTCACTGTGCTAGACTTTACCCGCCAGTGAACTAGACCAGTACTGGAAAGGCGTTCCAAAACGAAAGCATTTCTGAGACTGAAGATACGCCATTTCTTGACGCTCCCCTTGGATTATATGGGTAGTGTTTTCGTACAGAATTGTTCACTCTTTGGTCTTTTCCGGCACATCAACTTGCATTGTGATTAGCAGATAAAACTTCCATTCCAAAAGTTTCTACATTTTACGATCCATGGAGCAATTCTCTGTATCAATTTGAAGACACTGAAAGACTAAAGTGTTGCAGAGAAACACGAAAGTGCCCTTCCTGCCTGATCTCATTATTGCTGCCTCCACAAATCCACCACCACTCCTCGCCACAGATCAGCAGATAGGAAGTGGTTGGTAGGTCAACACATTTCAACCCCCCTTTTCAACCACCTTCCTAGGCCAGTGAAACAACAGTTGCCTTGTTTGAGTTGGTATCGCTCATTGCACAGCCTGCCACCCTTGTTCAAACAGAGAAAGCCTTTCTGCAGCCAAGACTGAAAGTTCCCGCATACTTTTAGGAAGTACAAAGTGTAGATAATCCACGGAAGCATGTCAGCCTTATCCCCGTATAGTTACAAAGCCTGGTGCTACTAACTCACAGGTGGTCCTCCGAAGAAACGCGTTCCAGTGTACCCCATAATCCTGGCAGAGTTTTGCATATCATGAGAACAGGAGGCTAAATTCTACAGCCTCAAAAGTGTTCCTGTGTTTCACTTGTCAATGGCGTAAGGGTTTTCTCCTCCACCCCTTCCCCTCTCTTGCCCCAGGGCAAAGTCAGACAAGTTCTCTCAGGAGCTCTCCCTGGGAGAGGCATGCCAAAGACAGATTACTGGGAGAGTGAAAGGTGTGGCCCTTCAGTGTGAAAAGCCAACCTCTGCTTTAGAAAGGAAAAAAGAACCTTTTGATGGCTGAAGTAGGTCAAAATACTTAACACAGCCCCTCAGTGACACTTATATAAAAGTAAGCAAACAAAGCAGGCCAGTGGCAACATTTTCTCGATTCCCACAGTGCAAAGTGAATATCAAAGCTGCGAGAGATGGGTATAAGAAAGAATTCAGCATAGCCTGGGGGAGTCAAGAGAGTAAGCCCATTTATCTACTTTACACACAAGCTTGCATAGATTAGTATTTAGAAGTTGTAAAGGTATCAGACTATAAGAATCTAATTTAAATTTAACCCTGCCACCATGGTACGCACAAAATACAGCCTTCATTACAGACTGGTTTGAGTTAAGACCAGCAGTAATATACAGTAACGAGATTAAAAGTTAGCTCTAAAGAGACTTCAGAAGGAGACCAAAGGAGTGAACTCCGGTGCCTTCAGTCTAGTCAGAACTTTTACCCCTTTATATGTTAACTTAGCACTCAACGGGCTTAACATTATTCACCTAAACCACAGTCAATTCCAATTGTACTCCAGTCACCCCTTTTTTGCTCCAAAGGAAACAAAGCAGCACCTACAAAATCATGGAGAAATATGTAAACACCTGCCTCCTGTTCAGCAGAGGCCTTCCTTGGAAAGAAAATCTGTAATTTGCTGTGTGCACAAGAGCAGCCCCCTCTGAAGAAGTGAACAAACGCCTACTGTTCTCACAGCCAGGACTATTTAAGGACAGGTGGCCCCACGCTGACTTTTTTCCAGTGGTTTTTCCAATTGCTTTCGTCTGCGACATAACTGCGACTCCAGACTGCCTTGGGAGCAACGCTTTTCAGCTCTGTTGTACAGAGCAGTTGAGGAAGGGGAAGGGTTAGGGTTGTTTGCAAGAAGAGGTCACGCAGGAGTCAGCCTTTACAATCCTATTAACGCTGGGACAGGGTCAAACGGAGTGCACGTTCCAACAAAAGCACCAAGTGGCCAGGCTGTCACCCTGCGAGGGTTCCTGGGGGCATTTGGGGGGGAAAACCGACAGATTTTTAATGGTGAATGTCTGCCACACCATGTGTTAGAACCGCCCTCTGCTCCAGGGAACCAGAGCACACAAAGAAATACCCAGCAATAAAACTCTCCTGCTGCAAAGCAGAATGAAGTGGCATGTCTTGGGGGTGGGGAGGGGGTACGTTTTTTCAAGTTGAGGTAAGGCTTTGTAGATACCTACCAACAGAAATGAAATACTCCATCCTGTAAAAATAACTCGTGTGCTGCCTCCATTTGCTTGTCATAGCATCCCTATAATCCCGACTAACATAAAAATGTCCACAGGGATCTCAGGAAATTGTGGGGAGGGTAAATACGCAGGTGCGGAAAAGCCCTTTTGTACTGCAAGCACAGCAGACAGGATGGAGGGATGGAAATCAGTAAATAACAGTTCAAAGCGAAAAAAGAAATTACTGATCTGCTTGACAGCAATGTCATGGACAACAGGACATTTCATTAGAGTTGAGGGTTTGCTGTCTGCACATTTTCCTTCCAAAATGTTCCAATATTATTTTTATGTATTGCATATACCTCTCAGGGTAAAGAGTTCATAACATGAGGCAGGTTAGATGTTGATGTGATACAGTTAAACATTTACCATGACAGAAAGTTACATTGACACCAAATGGTAGGAGTGTTTGGTTTTGTAAAGCTAAAAACAATCAAAAGTTTAGATTACAGAGTGATGTTAGAAGAAAGGAACACGTGAAACTAAAAATGTGGATCCAACACAGTGTTATTTCCATGACCTCACTGGGTGAAAGTAACTCCTAAAACTGCCCAGTTCAACTAGCAGTTAAGTGAAAAGTCTGCTACTTTTAACTAACGAAGTGAAAAAATCAGACCCAACATATATTTATGGACAAGAAGAATTAAAGAGCTACAAACTGGGTGCCAGTAGGACTAGATTATTTTCTGGAGTTTGTCTTTTTGAGATGAATTCTGTAACAGTGCCTAATCGTGAAACACTGAGCGGTTTTAACTTCTAGTGGAGAAAGCTGCATTGCTGCACCACCAGCTCTTCATCAGCACTTCACTTATTTGGGGAACGTATAAATTCCATGACAAGCTCTCTAAAAGTATTCACTACAATTTTTATCGATCAGATGCTGTACTCAATAGGTAACTTAATTAGTCCCCTGATGCTGGACTGGTCCTGAACTCTGGCAGTACCCTCTGATCACTGCGGTGTGAACTGGAGCTGGGATTACTCCACGTTGTGCAGGTCTGTGATATGTCATTGTAGTTCTCTTACCAGGCAAAGGGACTTTGCATTTTGCTGTACTGTAACAAGAGCAGAATCAAAAAATAAGGTGGACAAAATGGTTAAAGTCTTAGAAGCTCTGATGAATGAGGAAAGCCACAAGGAATGTTTATAAGCCAGAGGAGGACATGGGTAGAGAGACAACCCCAGCTCTTGTAGGAACATCACAGGAAAGGAAGAGTTTAAATTTGTTAAAGTGGCAGAAGGCTTGCTCCAAAACCAGACCTGGAAGCCTAAGGATGAATAAAATTTCTAATGCTGTCATTATAACCTACCCTCCAGAAGGGCCTAAAATATGCTGCAGATCATCCACATGCATAATATGATGCAGCTCCTGACTGCAAAAATAATTTCTCCCACGAGGCTGCTGGAGAAGTACTGGGCGTTAAAATAGCCTACATTAAATTCGAACACAAACAACACTAGCAGCAGCTCCAGACCAGCTCCCCTACAAGCCTCTTTTCTTTGCCTCCAGAAGAAGATAATTGCTACCATTTTAAAACCATCTAAAAGCTGTCAAAAGGAGCTTTTCTTCTAAGTATTTTAGTCAAAGAAATAAAGGACGCTGCTTAGAAGAAAGCTTCAGTATTTAAATGCTTAACTGGTTTCCTACCTTTTTATGTACATTTCAAAATGTTATTTTTAATGGTGGCTGTTGCTATGCAACAGGGCAGAATTTCTAAAATCTCTTCATCTGTTGTACAAATTACAGTTTTCAGGACATATTTAACTCTCTCAGCCTATTAGGTCAAAGAAGGAAGACAGAAATGGGAGGATTGTAAGCTCCCAGAGCGTGCATCCCCCAAAGGGTACATTGGTTTAAAAGGGTCTTTCACTGATTATACCAATTCTGTCAAGACAACGTTAAGATGAAGTAGCTGCCCTGCTTATAAAAAAACAGTGAAATCAGCACAGATCTAGTTAAATAGAATGGTATCGAAACATGAAACAAAAGTAAGATCACTACTTTTATCCCAAGATGATCAAAGCGGTTCTAATCAGATTCTGCTACAATGATACTTAGTGAGTCTGGAGGGGCTGCTCGGGCGATCACCATCGGGCTCTAGCGCATCACCAATTCACAGCTCCCTGCAAGGAACCATCCTCTGGATGCTACTGCCTGTCACACGCGTATGTTTCTGGCCACTGCAATGCAAAAAGAAGTTAATTCACTTCTGCGTGAGGTTTTCTACCTACCAGCAGACTGCAGAGCATTGGGGACCTGTAAACTACTCCTCTGAAGGGCATGAAGCTTAGCCCTAACAACAGGCCTATTCGTGGTTGACTCACGTTCACTATAGAGCAACCTTCCACTGAAAAATATTTATAGGTACACAAAAAGACACCACCAGTTGAACTGCGATCATCTGCAGAGTGCTGACTGACAGCCAGTGCATCCGTGGGAACTCTGTAATATTTGGTCATCACTGAAATTGCTCTTAGAAGCCTAGATCCTGAAGCAAGTAATGTGACTTGGCCTAAATCTGTGACTCAGAAGCAAACCAGAACTATTTTAACTGTTTTTACTGATTCCAGTGGATAAAGAAGCCCTTCCGACTGTACTGCAGTTCATCCCATTTATACTGACTCCCTTTGCGATAGATCTTTCTTCCAGTCTGTAACCAGCATTCTGATTATTTAGTTGCACTAACAATTTAAATGACAACACAAAATACTGTTCTTGTAATCTAATTTCAATGGTTAAGAATTTTGTATCTTATATTATCCCTTCCAACTCAGTCAGGAAGAGAAACTAAAATCACTTTATAGGAATAAGATGCTTTTCTAAATTTCTGATTTTGCAGAAGTGCTGGATGACTGGTCAAACCCATCAGCATAGCACTTCCTCTGGGAGAGCAGTAAACAAGTGTAATGATGTCATTAGGAGCTGGCTGACCCACTGGTGAACTCTGGGCTGTAAAGGAGATGCAAGGTGCCAGATCACTCGGCACACACGCTTTCCGCACACGTACACACACATGTGCATACACACACACGGCCTTACACCATAAGGGGTGTCACAGAGCAATCCCTAACAGTTGCACATCATCATGTAGGGAAATGAAACCCTGAAAACCCCCTTTGATGGCCAAACGTTTCGCTTTTAAAGAGGCAAACCTCCTGCTTCCATAAAGCACACATTGAAATATAAACACAACACAGACAATAGTCTCCGAGGGGCCTGGATTCAAATCAAGTAACAAGCAACACAAAGAACGCTCCGCAACATTGTGCAATCGGCGTATCTCAAAACCCCAAATCAAACAACTCGGTTCAGTGAGACAGGACTCCCATGGTTCCCAAGAGCCTTGGAAATGTTCTGACATCATTTCTGACAGCTCACTGTAGTCAGAGCCAGCCCTGTCCTATTACCACTTTGGGAAAGAAGTACTTGTACCAGCTGGATGTCTTTAATATTCTGTTTGGAAGCATGAGCTCTTCTCTTTAAGGCAGTAAGCTGAGTTTCGTCCTTACTGGTAAGGTTTATTTAGGAGGCAGGGCATGGGGAATTTGAGTTTGTAGTCAACACAAAACTAAGCTGCTGAAAGTGGATGTCAGATTTCCCATTCCCTCTCCAAACTACCACAGCCAAGTCTCGCCCAGTGACTGTACTGGTTAGGGACGAGGTGTCTCTGTTTACAAATAGCAAAGAGATTAAAATGACAGATCTAAGACAAACACTAACTTAATCTTCATGTAGCCCACTGTTATTGTTGGTCTGTTCTTTGTAAGGGCACTGAGAGGTGAACTGTGCAGTGCCTTTACAACAACATCTTCCACTCCCGTTAATTTGTTTTAAGTCTAGTATATTAGAGGTTCTTCTCAAGGCCCAGCACCTAGAGTTTGTGCTTTCAGTTAAAGCGGTACAAGTTTGTCTACTCCTCAGATATGAAGAAAATCTTGAAAATGTAACTTGGGTGGCCTTTTTTTTTTTTTGAGTGGTAACTCCTGGTTTCTTAACATAGGTCTCCTGCACAGGAGGCATTTGCTGCTCAGTGAAGCTTCTAAGAAACTCTGAAACAGGAGTTTGTTCAGTGTCTGCAGTTTTCACTTTCTAATACAAGTCCACACTCACAGAAACTCGGCCGGCAGTTTCAGTGCAGGACTCACTGGGAAAGAGGACGTCTCTAAAAGACAAACACTACCCATTGATACTGCTGGTGCAAGCTGCTCTCCACGCTGGCCGATAGAAGGAACACTGACTGCAGGAGAAGTCGAGCCTGAACTCCATTTGCACCTATGTTAAATGGCTGTTTCATTTAGCTAAGGGATGCGATATATTAGCCAGGTCATACCAACTGCCACCCCACCTTTCCAGAGACTCCTTCTACCTGTGGCTAAAAATATGTCGTACTAAGGATAATCACAGCCCGCAATCTTTCAAGGTATCATTTTTATACAACTTCAAAATATGCATTATTTTATCTTGTTTAAGTGTCCCTAAAGGTACAACGGCCACGGAGTACATACTGGTAGCCAGATTTACCTCACAGTCATGTAGATAGATAAAGCATAACTGATTTCAGCAGAGCTGCATTTGTGCTTTCAAACACTCTTTTATTGCCATAAGCGGAGCACTGACACATCTGCTCAGGCAGTATTAGACAACAGAAATCCCTAGGTTAATCAAAACAAGGGAGCTCTGCAGCACTGTACTCACTAAATTGTAATTAAGAAGGTGGCAACATAAGGGTGGCTGTCCACGAAATTCTTTTGTAATTATGCATAGTTTATGGCTAAGCTAATAGGATGAACAATTTAAATTATTTACAAACTCTGCCAAGGTACCCATCTATTCCCAAGTCTATTAATTAGAATCAATTTAATCCCCACTGGGATAAAGGTCAAACAACATGTATTTGACCCTTTTCTACTGGCGTCAGTGTTATCAGCCAATGGATCTGGCAGTGCCTGGGTCTGACTTGTTCAACTCTTCAGCATGTTGACATGATGCTTTGAAGAACAGAGTCTGGGTCCAGCTAAAAAGATCCTTTAATAATTTCTGCTTTATATTCCTGATAAGCACACATGTTCAAAAAACGCCAGAGTTTGTTCTCTCTTGGTTGCCAGCTCTGTGGCTGTTGTTCTCTGTCTTTTAAGATTTTTCTTTCTCAGTTCCCATGCAGGGCTTGTGGTCACTCTTTAAGCAAATTGCTGTGCTGAACTAATGAGACATTAGCTCAACAGCAGGCTGAATTGATTTTATAATGCAGTAAAAACTACCTATATATGCGAGTGCTTCAGACAACTTTTCCTAGTCTGTGCCAGACTCCTGACACAAATGCGACAGAAATGCACAGCAGCCCAGCTACGTTGTCACTCTAGGTGATGAAACCACACAATTAAAATAGGGATGAAACAATTCAGGTAAGGAAGGTGAAACATCGTAGACCAAAACCATCTTGTCAGCCATGAAATTCAGAAAAGCAGCCTTTTTCCTTTCTTTGGTACAAATAAGACTAAGATCACAGATTCGCAGAATGGTTAAGGCTGACAGGACCTGCAGAGGTTGTCTGGTCCAACCTCCCTGCTCAAGACTGTATACCTCATCTACTGCTTTGATCAGGTCAACTCTCATTTTGAATTTCACTGCCTGCTCTTCAAGCTTTCCAGATCGAAGCCTCTGTATCTGCTTTCAAGGGTCTTATCCCCATGTTACTGATCACCTTCGATTTAGTATCAGATCTCCTATCACAGCCTCTATCTCCCAGCACGAATTTTTGAAAAAAACCTTTGTGTTTTCACCACCCCATCTGCACCTCTGTGAACATCTCCCTCTTCACTGCGGCTCTTCAAATCCAACCTTAAAACCTCCACTGCTGTGATGCCTTTTCATAAACTTAAAAATGGCTCAATGAGTGGTGCTGAAACCACTTGCATTACCATCCCCAGCAGTACAGACTTCAGTGTTTGTATTCTGCTGTTGCCTTTCGGTTTGTATCTCCATCGCAAACCCTGAGGCAGCCGTAGTTTTTTCCTGTTGTCCTCAGACAGTGTACTTAGCATCTTTATGCTAAACAATTTCTGGAGCATGAGTGAGCTTCTGAGGCACTACAACAACATTAATATATAACCTCATCTTTAAAACTTCCCTCAAGATTTCTTACAGCATTGACACAGTCCTTAAATTTTGTGGGAAGCCTCATGTAACTGTCTTGATGCCAGTCCTTCAGCATTTTTAAAACTGCTGGAATTTGTGTGCCAACAGAGCACGGTCTCAGTGGGACAGTATTTTCACATGACATCACCGTATCCTGATGTGAGATGACAAGCCTGTTACTCTGCAAGTTCCACTTCTTGTTAACATCGTTTATTCTGCTCACAACACACCCAGTTACAAAAGACAGGTATGTTCTAAATTATAAACCAAAACAGCTCCAGCCAGAATGCTGCTTTGCAGACATCAACAGATCTGATGGCTGATAACTTCTGGCTGTGCTTGCCAACCAGAGACACTTATTCAGCATGTTATTCATGCTGCTGGCCTTGGCACTAGCCCACATAACAGGCTTAATGCCATCTAAGCCTGGGACTTGAAACAAGGGTTCTTCCGCCCATGCTTAAATTCAATCAACAAGGAAGTGAGCTGCCAACAGGAAGCCATTAAATAAAGTTGCTGTCAGTATATAATCTTTATAGAAAGAAAGCCTTTCTGGAGACCATAAAGCAACTCAATCAAATCTATGCTCTCATAGTTTATGAAAAGTTCCAAATGGATATATTATTTGGCATGACATGGAAAAACATTCACTCCCCAATTCTTTTCACATACTTCTGGTTACTGGTAAGTTATGACATGCTCTAATAGTTCACTGTAAGATTAAGTGCTTAAACTTAAATAAGATTAAAGTAACTGTCATTAAAAAATGCCTGAAACTGTTCAGTTTCTATGGGGTGTTTTTTCAACCACACAACAGGAGAGATTAATTAACTAGAAACTGGTATTTGCACCATAGCTAAATAGTCTCATTACACTGAAATATCTACAACACAGAAAATGCAAAACTTCCTTTTAGATCACGTTACCTTTTTGTTAAAAACAAGTACACGGTGATTAATCATATTCTATGGAAAAACAGTTCATCTCAGCTCTGAAATCGGGTAATTTTAAATCAGCTCTTTTCCTTATATCAGAACTAATCTTCCCTGGGGTGGCCAGATCAGGTCTATTCGTGTTCTGAACTCAGGATCTTGCAAGTGCCAGATACATGTCAGAAATCAGTTATTACTTGCAGAATACAAGTGTCTTCTTGATGACTGGCCCAGCCGCAGCGCATTTAAAACCTGACAGACAGCAAGTGGAAGGACTTCCTGAGTGTCCTTCAGGTATGCTGTGTCATCCCACGGTCTGCAGATTTGGAAAGTGAAATCAGAGGTGAATGTTTGAGACCAAGAGTTTCAAAGACATTTTAGATTAAGAACTATTACTGAAATCCACGTGAAATACTTTTGTCCCACACCTTAAAGTCGCAGCCCTGAATGACTTCCAGCCTCAGTATTTTGACCTCACTTCAGGAGATCAGTATTAATTTCATCTTCAGCTCTAGTTACGATGCAGATAATCTTTTATCATATGGTATTGGTATATGCTATAAAGAAGTTTTTAAAAGGTATATACTAATTCATACAGACCAGGACAATAATACATCAACATGATTCATAAAGACCGAAGTGAAATATTCACAGAACGACAGATGCAGTTTGTGCAGATAATGTGGGAGGAGCATGCCATTGTAAAAACTCATTTCAAAACTTGCCAAACCTTCCATTACTGGGAACACAAGGCTAAATTCTAAGACCTGACACCATTTTTTACATAACCTCTCTGTAATACTCTCATCCTAAAACAATTTATAGCCAAATATCTCATGTGGCTACACCTCTCCAATGATACAAGGCTCTCAAGCACCTACAATTCCTCTGAGGTTTTCAGTTCTGTAATTCCATGGCACACTGAAGGAAACTGGCTCCAGCTTTCAGCAGCAGTGCGGGCTTGTACAGCTCTTGTCTCTCCTTGGTGCTCCTGCTTCCACTGACTTCTTACCATCATCCCATCTGATGAAGTTCAAGAGGACAGCACACTCCAATGACAAGGTGTCTTCCTAAATGAAGACATTAAGGTCTGACTTTGAAAATGTTGTCAAAATAGTGATGGAAAGAACAGCTGAGATTTCAGGTTGTGGTTGGTTTTTTTATTTGTTTGTTTTGGTAGCCTAAACAAAATCAGGAGTGATAAGCAAAATACAAACCAAAACAACACCAACAACAAATCTGATCAGTTTTCAAAGCAAAAGGTTTCAAGTAGTGCCTTCAGGATCTTTATTCACTATCCCATAATAATTACTGTCTGTATGTTTGCGGTGTTCCACAGCTGCCCATCACATTGCCATCCTGTGAAAAGTACCTTGCTGACTTGCAGACACAACTGTCTAGACTCCAGTGCTGACAGAGCGAGGTCATGGCTATCAAGCGGTACATTCCATGCAAGAGCCAAGTTTCCGTTTCTTGTTTTTGTTGGTGATACTCGCTCGTTGCCATCTAGGAAGGTCTGTCCTGGTGTTTCAGACTGCTCACCTCACCCGCTGCACAAGCATGCAAACCCTTTGAGTCGCACAGTCTCCTGCAATACGGGAAGTGAATGTCCAGAGGACCAAACAGAGAGATCTTCCAGAGATTTATGAGATTTTTTGCACAGTGATGAACATGAAGAACTCTCAACAGTTAACGGGAAATGTTCAGCTCTTCTTGGCAGTACTGCCACACTGACAAGACCAGGGCTGCCCCTAACCTGTTCGTTATTTTGGAGACATCTCTCATGCCATCTCTTCCCTAGGAGCCCTCTTGTTCATTCATCAATAGCTGCAGTTACCAAAAAGGAAAAATATACCACAGCTGGAGGGGAAAAAGAAAAAGCGGCCAAATAGGAGAACAAAATATACTACTTCGAAAGAAACTGAGATCACAGAAATAGTTACAAAGGAACAATCAAAAAGCACTGCTGTATAAGATCCCTTGTAGATATGGCACTGAAGATCCACACTGCTGATTTCTGATCCTTGAGTCTTCAGTGTAAATAAAAAACCTGACGAAAATCAACGGCTTTTGACCGGTATCCCAACAGCAAAGGCCTAAGAAACTCTCCCAGAGTCACTGTCAGATAACCTTGAATACTAAAACACATACTAGAATTGGGGAATCTGCTTCTATCCTATAATTAGATCTTTCTCAGTTACTTTTATTAGGTTTTGGTGGCACTTAATAATTCAGAAGGCCTAAGAAGCAAGTATCTCTTTCCTGTTTAATCAGACCTCAGATTAAATAATCTGCGAACAAAGTTAAAATTACAGGGAACATTTTTAGACATCAAGGAAATGCCCTAAAAGCAAACCTAACAAAGAGCATGACATTCAAACAACATACAAAAGACATACGAATCAAAACGTCATCACTGGAGATCATCAAAACCAGGGCTGAACTCTCTGGCAAGGGCAGTATGATAGCAAATGCTGTAGGAAAAGCAAACAGCTTCCAGGAAACCAGAAGCATTTTCCAACTCTGACCACCAGTGAATGAAGCCATTCAGCCCCTACATCCCCCTGACTACTCACATCTGTAGAGGGCTGTTCTTCCACACAACAAATACTGTTCAAAGGGGCCAGCCTTCCCAATATTAACTCAATTGTACAGTATATTCTTTGCAAAACACCATTAAGCTTTGGAAGTCAGTTTTTATTTCACAGGCCTTAAATCATAAACTCATAAAAACCTCTCCTTCTCCCGTTTCATTACCACAGACACACTCTGCCACGTTGGCTACCCATCAGAAGCTAAGAGCTTTAACAAAGCTACAAATGTGTGAGACTGCCTTGAGGCAGAGCTGACGCCCTATCGGTCTTCTAACTTCTAAGGTGTAGTCAAAATTCTCAAGAGTAAGCCAATGACAGTGAAAATCTGGAGTTTTACAAGCAACCAAGAAGGAAATCAATGCAAAAAAAGGACATTTCTCCAGCAATTCAGCAGCAGCAAAGTAACTCCTCAGCCGGCACTTCTGCATCTGGACACATCTCTGAGGAACAGCATTAAAATTCAATTACAATACTTGAGTACTTCTGGAGAAAATTCAGTGCTCTTCATCCCTCATAATAACACTACCATGTCCCGTATAACCTATAAACCACTCTTCTCTGCATACAGCTAGCAAATTTACATGCTTTTGGTTTTTCCAGAAGTGCTACAGGAAGCATTTAAATACATAACCTCTCCCATGACCAAGTAGTTTTTGAAAACTTCTACCCAGAAGTAAAAATGGTGTATTGACCCTTTGACCTCTTAGTATAATCTTTAGATCATCCCTGTTCAGGTATAAAGTCTCTCATTGCCTAAAAATCACTGGTAATCTTAATTGAAAACCCCAGAAGATACACACCTCCAAAACTGAAAATACAACTGTCACCATTTTGTCCCCTTCTTGGCCATTTCATCAGAGAGGCCAAAGAACAACCATGAGAAAAGAAACATCACCTTAGAAGGAACTGTCTCCTGGACATATTTCTGACCAACTCATATTCGAGGCACAATGGTGGAGCAATGGGCTTAAAAGAATGAGAGCAGAGAATGGGAATCAGGAGGGGTTTACATGATCATACCCAAGAGACTTCCATTCTGTTGGAGTAAGAATTTCAGTCTTCACACTCATCTATCAAGCAGAAGACACTGTGTTCCCCATTTGTTTAAAGTCTTTTTTACCATTTATTTCTTGCCATCTTCATAGCTTTAAACGCAAGATCAAATTTTACAGTAAAAAAGTTGCGGATGTCACAATTCATAATCTTAGTGACATACAACACATCATCTTACAACAAAACTGCTCAGATACATCTCAACTGTGATTAACAGAACCAGCCTTCGACAACAGATTGGCAGATGAAATCCAATCCAGGCTAACCATCAGAGGAAATTTCATATGCTAACAGTCTCAACTAAGCCATCTTTCAGAAGATTCTAATCTCAAAAATATGGTTATATATCGCCGCCTACCTCCAAAACCCCGCCACTATGTCTGAGTGCGCAAGCGCTGTGATGACTTTTTCCAGACATACTGCACACCCACCGTTAGAATCTGAATCGCTGTTACTGTTCCCGTTCACCTCTACGTAACACTGTGCTTGTCCTCAGAATTTCACGCCTTTGGTGGAGGTGTTTTTCTAAACTTGGAATACAGCGACTACATCATCTGATAATCAGGTCTGTTATAAATTATTTATTCTGATCAATAATTTAAGCTTTGCATATAAGTGCAAAACACTGGCGAACTTAACCGCATATGAAGACAGCAGAAAAATCAAATAGTTAATTTTCACAAGCCTTAGTGAAAGAGGACTTGCCATCCACTTCAAGACTTTTGAGTTTCTTTTTGATTTTCTGAGGCAAAGCATAAAATCACAAAGTAGTGCCAAACAGGTCTTGTATTGTACATGGAAGCTGCACTGAATTCACAAAGTTAGGGCTGAGCACAGAAGGCAAGAAAGAAATGAGATCTCATGGCAAAGGGAATGGAAACTACCACTGCTAGGTAGAACTGTCATTAAAAATGTCAAGGAAGAAAAGAATAAGCCTTCTTTAGTGTTGCAGGGAAAACATGCCACGACCAAAGGCAGAAAGGCAGTGCCACTACCTGAGGGGATCAGAACTTGCCGTATGTGACCTACCGGATAGCCATGACAGAACTGAAAGGAGAATCTAATTCATAAGCAGTAAAAGCAAAAACTGAAACACCTTGATGACAGACATGAAAAAAACCCACAAGACAAAACCCCTCAAAGTTCTAAACGACAACTAGCAACCACACAGCACTTCACAACATCACACGGGACAAGTACAAATGTTCCCAACCATTATTCTTATTTATTCTTTCTTTCTAAGATAGAGATTTTATAGATAAGACATACAAGCGAACTACAGCCTAGATCTGTTCACAGTCACTTCAGCTGCACTCTGTCTTCAAGAGCTCCCTCTCCCTGCGGCCCATGTCACCTGGCCCATGAGGGCTGAATGCCATGGCTCAGCTTCCAGCTCAACTGCAGCCAAGCAGCTCTTGAATTAGCTGTAGAAATCAGGTTACTTTAATATGCTCAGCATAGCAACCAGCCGGACGAAATAAATAAATAATGAAGCATGATAATCTAACAGATCACATAAATACACTTGCAGCAAATTGCTTGGGTCCAAAGGTCAGTCAGCTTGTTTGCTCCGTTTGCAAGAGTTTGTAAATCTCAACACGGAGTTTAAACACAAGTATATACAAACATCAAAGTTCAATGCTGACATATTTTACACCTCAAAGTTGTATACCAGAATAGCTCTATATCACACAGAGAAAACTGCAATGCATGTGTAAGCAAGTGACAAAACACTACCCCAAACTAAATGCAAATTTTTCTTTAAATATCCTCTGTATTTTTCTTCTTATTCTCTATTTACTCTCACTCATCCTCTCTCACACCGAGGAGTATTTATGCAGCTGTCAAATTTCACGATTCCTCCCTTTGATTACCCATAAAGGAAAAGATGAACCTTTAAATCACAAGCCTTGTTTTGGGGTATATGTGGTTTTTGTATTCCTGATGAATTCACACATATGGAAACACCTGTACTTAGGAAAACACAGTGTTCCAAAGTAAACCACCAGCTCCTGAGCTAGAAAATGGACACACCGGCTAGGCTGGCATTTCCAGGCTGTTGTGCAGACAGAC
>NW_010421160.1:34013-36002 GCF_000710305.1 Buceros rhinoceros silvestris
CCTCTTTCCTAAAAGAAATGTGCAAACAGTCTCACAGCTCCTACTCACGTTGCGCTTTTCTTCCTTGCTGGGCTCTCATTCATCTTACAGCTCTGGGGTGGCCAAAAGCAAAATACAAGGGACTTCAGAAAGCACAAGAAATTAATTTTGTGAATGGAAAACCATTGGGGTGAAAATGAACTCTTCTCCCCACATTCCTGAGAGAATGCATTATTAGGACCGAGAACCAGAGCCCTCCTGCACACAGCATTTGCCCATTCCAAGCCAAGCCCCTTTCCTCTGGGGTGACACGCGTGGCAGCAGCAGTATGGCTGTGCCCCAGGAAAGCCAAGGATGTGCTCAGCCTGAAAGGCTGGAGCCGGCAGCCAGCTGTCCCCCGCTCTGTTTGTACACAGTCCCAGCAGCCAGAACTGCCAGGAAGCAGTCTAGTAAACAGAAATGCAAGTGAGCACCAGCTTCACACATGGAATCACACAGTTCTCCTCTCCCTGCACAGCAAACCTAGGCTGGAATGAAAACCCTTCCTTTGTTAGCAGAGGAGAATTCACAAGGGGCCCCTTTCTCACCTTCACATTTTCTTAGACGAGATGGGGAGAGACAGGATGCAGGGAAGGAGGAGTGGGCAACTTCTGACATGTAAGTCAATGTAATGGCCCAGCACACCATGGTTTTGTGAAATTAGTGCCCCTTCTCCCCTCTCACCTATCCAAAGTGATCCCGTCAGCCTCACCTAGAGGTGAGGGAAAAGGCTTTTAAGTCCCAAGTCAGAGGAGTCCCCAGTGGAGCAGCAGGTGGGAGCTTCCTCCCCCCTCCCCCCCCACCCCGTCATGCCACTGCTCACCTTTCTGGCTCCTCGCTTAGCAAACTCTCTGGCCAGATGGCGACCGATGCCTCTGCCCCCACCGGTAATGAGCACGTTCTCCCCGGACAGGTCTCGGAGCCTGGGCGGCAGCACCATACACACGGCAGCTTTCACCATCAGATAAACCATCTGCACGGGGAAAATCAACAAAGCTCCCAGCCACTTCCAAATCATCCTCTCGTTCCAGGCAAGTCAGGAAAGCAAAATTCTCTTCCAGCCCTTCACAAAACCAAGTTAACAGAGAAAGAAAACCAATACTCTTCATGCACCCCCAGAGGGGTGACGAGTCTTCAACCCCCTTCCAAAACTTGGGGGCAAGAGATTCTTGGACTGGAAAAATCCTTCTTTCCCCCGTGAAAAAACTGGGGTAGGAGTAAAGTAGTGCAGAAGACCAAGTCACTCCCCTGTTTCTTGATCGGTGTCCTCTGGGATTGTCACATGCAGGTAAAACGGTTCCCTTGCTTTTTAACTGGAAGACAGTTTTTTAAATTAAAAGGGAGAGAGAAAAAAGTAAAATTAAAAGTAACCATACATCCCTCCACTTCGGAGACCGACAAAAAATCCAGTATCCAAATGAAAGGTTTTTATAGTTGGAAAAATAAAATAAAGCAGCCTATGCCTCCAAATTTCAGCCTGCAGTGCCTTCCAGGCAGCTCATTTCTATTCTTAGACTCAGGAAATTGCTCAAATAAGACAGAATTGCCAGGACCTTCTTTTTAAGAAAGGCTCTATTCAGGGTAAGGTTGTTGTTTTTGTTTTAAGATCTATAAATATCTATAGACGTTCTGTCCTGAGCCGGTTGCAAAGGTTGAGCTGATAACTGCCTCTCTCTGCTCCCTCTCCGGTTTTTTTTCACTTGGAGTATCCGTGATCACAGAGCAGGAATTACGCCGTACACTATTTCAGCTCTGGCTCTTACTCATTTCTCCCTATTGCTCTCTCTGCCTATCACAGCCGCGGCGCTGGGGAGTTTTTATACCCCATTAAGCCTGATTGACAGTTAAAGTGTTGGGGAGATTTCACTACTGTTTCTGTGAGTGGCTGGCTCTGCTCTCCCCTCCCCCAGAGCGATCTGGAGCCGCTCGCGTAAACTCGCACATGCACCCGCCGCCCGGGCTGCGCTCGCC
>NW_010421161.1:0-243 GCF_000710305.1 Buceros rhinoceros silvestris
AGTGAAGACTTTGACGTCAGAGTTGAGATTTATCAGCAGATCCAATGGGGCAGGAATATTAAGTGCAGGTCGATGCCAGCTATCTGCCAACGTTATTAGCCACGCTCGCCGAGGAATGAGGCTTAACACCAAGGACTGGGAGGACTGGGAAGGAAAAAAATAAAAAGACGGGGGGAAGCAAGCTGATCCTCGAGCATTAACCCAGGTAAAACGATAACCCTCGGCAGCGGCGGCGGCAAGCGG
>NW_010421161.1:523-781 GCF_000710305.1 Buceros rhinoceros silvestris
GTGGGGACCCCGCTGAGCGGGTCAGGATCCTTCAGCTGCCTGCAGCTGGCTGGGAGCATCTTGCACCAGTGTTTTCCAAAGGAGGGGAAGGGAGGGAGAAAGGAGAAAGTTCCCGCAGGCTTGGCCCTCGCCGCTGCCGCTTCTTTCACCGGCGGCTCCGCATACGTGCGCCTATTAATAGTATTTATTTTTACTCCCTGCACGCAAAAAAGAAAGGGCTGCGGAGGGGGGTGGGGGGGTGGAGAGCGTTTTGCGCTA
>NW_010421162.1:0-1783 GCF_000710305.1 Buceros rhinoceros silvestris
GCTGGCAGGGGAGGGCCTGCCGTGCGAGGAGCGGCGCACGGCCGGGGGGTCAACAAGGGGCAGCTGCACCACGGGGCTGTGGGCACTGCCTGTGTCGGTGGTGACAGTTGTGAGCGTGAGGCAGGCGTTCGCAGGACCATGAGGGGGGTCCGCCTTCCCCCTGCAGTCAGCTGCACTGTCTGACGTTGCAAGCAAAACCGGGGGCCCTGCAGTGTCACGGTCAGCGAGGAGGAGCCCGCTCTTGTGTCCTGCTGCCTGCTCCTGCCGAGCTACGGCGCTTTGTCTGCCCAGTGCCACACTTCCCCGAGGGAACAAGCCTTAAGAGACACCGAAGGTGGAGGTTAGCTGTCAACAAGAGCAATTTCCCTCCGTTGGCGACATTTTCTTTCTTTGTTTTTTTTTCTTTCAGCTGCATTATTGTAGGTGAGGTGGTGCTGAAGAGGGGCATCTCGGCACAAATGCTGGGACAGGTGGAGCAAGAGCTCAACCCAAAGAGTTTTCAGTGACTTATGTGAGGGTAGGAGAGTGTAGTGTACAGCTAAAGTCAAAAAAGGTCAGAGTAAGTCATAAGCCATAGTAAGGCTATTGTGTAATCTTTGCAAACCGGGGAGTTCTTGCTTTTTTTGGTAATGAGGGTTTTCAGCAACCAGAGCTGCCTGTGGTATTTGCCATACATGTTACTGAGACTGTTGCTCTGGCAAGGGGTTGTGTAGAGGTCTAGATGCTATACTGCAAAAATGCTATGGCTCTTTCAGTGTTTCTTAATTCTCTGAAGTCAATAAAATCCTGAAAATAATTTGTGTAAAATCCCCTTTTCTTTTTTCTGCTAGTACTAGAGACAAGTATAGCCATCTGGTCTTTGATAAATTTTTATTTTTCTCCAGTCCCATGAAGCTTTTTGTCTGTGTTTGCATGCAAGCATCAGCCTTTTTCTTGAGCTGTTGCTTGGACTCAGATGAGATGTAGGCTGTAGACTGCCGTGATGGGCTTTGAGACTTCCAGCAGAGGGGAGATGCTGTCCACATTTCGGGTTTGCCTTTGTCTGAACCTTGTCCAAGACTTTCACTGTCAAGCAGTTTGAAGAGGACCAAATTAAGACGTGAACATGTACGTGCTTTTTGGTCACCTCAGTCACCACTGATGGTGTACTGAAGTTATCTTGTCAATTGGATTTCACTGACTAGTGAAGCATGTGCCAAAAAATATTACTGATTATTGATTACTTTCCAAGAAAGGTTTGATTGGAGAATGGGGAATTCTGAAGACAACTCTATGTTGTATAAGAAGCAGAATTTAGCAGTTGATTGAAGAGCATGGTATGCACAAATGGTTAAGGAGGATCCCTTTTTTTTTTTTGTCCCCTTTATTTCAAATAAGAACGAGTCTATTGAAAAATCCACAAGTTGTTTTTTGGTTTGGGTTTGGTTTTTTCAGAATAGTGTACAATGAACCTGTGTCTAAAACCAGCACTATCAAGAGTTAAACAATGCAAGGGTAGAAGGTCACAGAAATGTAGGATAATATGGAACTGAAAATGCTTCGGTATTTACCCAGGTATTTCACTCCAGCAAGGTGATTTTGCTGCAGAGAAATGTAGTGGCAGGGTTATACTGTAACAGAAGTAATGACCTTTTTCTGCCCTGAGAATAACACGTAGATTTCCTAAAATTGACAGGCAAAGTATTTCAGCTTTTGATGTGAGACCCCCAAACCAGGACAGTCTGAGGCTGCAAGAACCCCGGACGGTGGTGCGGCAGCGGCGCGGTGCCACCGTGCGCCCCCT
>NW_010421163.1:0-14723 GCF_000710305.1 Buceros rhinoceros silvestris
GCTCACATGCTGCAACTGCTCTGCGTTAACCATTACAGCTCACGGCGTGGGACCATTCCTGGGAATGCTGCTGCTCTCCTGGGGAAAGCCGCGTGCCCCTTGCTGGTTGGTTGACTGACATCTGTGGAACTCTGCGAGCAGTGGCTGACAGGACCAGGCTGGCCATGATGTAGTTCATGCTTCCGTATCCTCCTACAAATGACAAAGATGGTAGTTTCTGAATTTGAGGGATATTTATTGCAAGGTCAGTTCTGGTGCCCTGCTTGCGAATTTTGATGTGAGTTAGAATGTTTGAAAATCAATCCATTTCATTCATCAACAAAAGAACAATATGGCCACAAGTCATTATATAGGAGATCTTCAGAAGACTCTTCTGCTGGTTTGAAATAGCTGACAAAACTGTACTTATCACTCCAGGGTGAACTAAACTTGGAGATAAGACTGGCCTGAAAGGGACATCTATTTGCCACACCAGCCACACCTAGTATATTTTTGATAAGGCATTTCTGAGCACCAGCTCAGCTTCACCTGGGTGTCACAGACAATCTGTGCTGCAAAGTTCAGCCACATTTTCTTCTTGGGACTCACACACAGGGATTACAGATGGAAACATAGATCCTTGCAGTGCATGGAAGCTTCTTCATCCATGGACCACCTCACAGGAGACAGTGGCATGGAGGACTAAACAGGGGTTCAACAGCATTGAGCCTATCCCCATAGCACCCCAGCCAGAAAACTAAGCTCGTGTTCAGTGAAGAGTGTTTATTTGCTGTTAATGCACACTTTTACATCATTGTTTCTTCCTTAACTGGGATGTTTCTGGTGTGGTTCATCAACGCTTTGCCCTGAGTTTCAGGATGTGTTTCTGTAGGCCAAATGGAGTAAAATAGCTTTTTCTTCTGCATTAGCTAAACAGGCACGGTAAATGGACTCTCCTGGTCTACTCTAGTCAAGGTCTGTTCCATCATCTTCCAAGCCAAGGTAGCTGAGCACTTCCTACCATCCTTCTAGCGAGATTGCTACAGCAAAGGCATAAAAAGCTTTCTTCAGGCAACCCTATGAATACTGTGCTCATTTAAGAGGTAAATAAAGAAGACATCACCGCTGAATGTGTGTCCTCTGGTAGCAATCGATGCGCAGCACACACTTTTGACGAGGTTAGATAACAAGCAGCACATGGAGAGAGGAGTACTATGCACACACAACCTTCTGAGGATGTGTCAGCAATAAAATGAGAACTACAAAGGCAAGCAGGAGCTGCCCACTGTAGGATGTCTCATCTAGTTCAAGTTCAGATTGCGATACAAGCCCAGCCCTCTGTCATTTGATTAAAAAACCCACCCTAAATCAACAACAAAACATCCATATACTGCTCTGAAGGACTAGCACAAGGATGTATCTTTGTTCACAGAGCTCTTTTTAGCTTTGAAAAAGGAGCTTCTTACATCAAAAATAGAGAATTCTTTCATGTTACTGTCAGCCCCATAGCCCACCTAAAATTGCATTATTACCACTGACAGAAAGACAGGTGTTAACAGCTGGAGAGAAAACAAATGTAGAGCACAGTGGCAAAATTTGAGGAGAAACAGATGTGTGAGCAACTTTGTCTTTGATATTTATTTTAACAGCGCTTCTCGAATGTGTTTAATATTTATGTGGCTATAATCTCAGCTTTCACTGGCATACTAGAGCCAGCACGGTGCATTATTCACCTCTGCCAGCACTACTTCTTTTCTTTTCCTCCCTTCTAACCATCATAAAACAGCGCCTGTAAATCTCTCAGGAAACGCCAGTTTATTCGTCCTCCCCTCCCCCAGTATAAAATGGATAGAGTTTTTTAGCAGTGGGAGTTCAGTGTGATTAGTATGCTAATACGGGCGAGAGAAAAGGAAATGGAGATGAGAGATATGGTCCTTTAGCGAAGAAAAGCAGGAACAACTGAAAGGAGGATCTCTGCTAATCAATTAACCTACAACGGAGCTAATGCGTAAGAAGCTATTGTGCATAAAGGGACAAAAGTCTCGGTGACAGATGGCACTTGGGCTCATGATATTACGGGGTTACTGCTCAAGAGCTTGTTTACCTCCCATACAGAGGTAAGCAATAAAGCAATAAAATTGCTTATTTATTTTAAAGAGAGAAGTTGAAATGCTTATTTGCCAAATCAATCAAGGTTTACTAAGGCAGAACAGCTACAATCCTCACGGCCCTAAAATGCTGGATACTTCACTGATTTCAAATAGCAATTATCTACTGCAGTTTCTTGAACCCGCTCTGACTGCAAAGAGACATTTCATTTGCAAATTTTGATGAAAATTGTCATTTTTTTAATTGCCTATTTCACCAATTTGAATTTTAAAACAAACGATTAACTAGAAGCTCATTTTTACTTGCCTTGGGCAAGCCCAGAAAATATTTGTCAAGACCCAGCCTGTCTGCTTTGCATTTGAGTTGAGAAATGCACAACTGCCTTCAAGTCAACGTTAGCTCTGACAGAAGCAAGACTATTATTTAACAGTAGCTGAAAATGTCAAAAACAAGTGGCGTCTGGCACTTTGACAAGACAGCAATAAAAAGAAACCACTCTTTTTTTCAACACTCGGTTAACTGTAAAGCAAAACTGTAAAATTATCACTTGGATCTGAGTATGGCTTTGGTGGGGAACTGGTGGGGATGAAGGAGTGCAGGTGAGTCTCCATCTTCCGCTCCCAACCACCTTCAAGGTCCGACCATGGGCCAGACCCTCCATGCTTCACACAAACCCACGCTCTGCTCCCAGGAACACAGATGGCATCATCTAACATGTCAGGCCTCAGGCACATCAGGTCGATGAAGACATCCCAAAAGCCAAGGACATCAGTAAATGTTTAGAGGTGTATGTCTCAGATGTTAACTGGCTGTCAGAATAAAACGCAGGTGGTTTTTTTATTAGTAGTGTTGTGCCTGGGCATTAATCAGCATTTTTTACATTAGAATTCATACAAAGGGTTGGCAAATTTAATTAAAAATAGTATTGTGATGAAGTAGTGCAGGAAAACGAGTATCTAAAATATTTTCTTCCCACAGGAAGAGTAAGTTGGAAGATACCGTTTTAATCAACAGGAAGATGTGACAGTGCTCACGAGGAACAGTACTGTGAACCGGCTGGGGGAAACAGTGCAACGGGCAGTAAGATACTGTTTTCAAGAACTCTAGACAGAAAAATGAATAGGCCTCAATAATTTGAGAGATGCCAAATTGATGAACACATGTTCATATTCATTGCACACACCAGATACTCTGCACCATTCACCTGAGCTTGAGTAGAACCATTTTCTAGCAGCTCTTCCTCCCGTTAACATCAGTCAGCATTAGGAAGGCTATCAAATCCCACAAAGATTTGTCTATACAAGTGTCAGTTGTCTGTTTATGTCCTTCCCCAGCGAAATCTCGACATGCGCCTCGCAGCAGCTGTGCAAGAGAGACATCAGGAGATGCGCTGCATGGTCCCTTTTCTAGGCTGCATCCCCTAGTAGTCTGCCATGTAGCAGCTACACAACCAACCTCACCACATCTCTCTGGGTTTCATTAGTTACTGGGACCTTAGAAATCACAAACTCTTGAAAGTTTGACAGTTCATCAAAGTGTAACTATCCCGCAAAAAGCTGGTTCAGATGATGCCACAAAGCACACACTGCCCCCCATTGCTTTGAAACTTCCCTAATTAGATAGTTTTGGGGTTTCTGGTAGCTACTGGATCCTTTTCTTGTTGCACAGCATCTCCAGTGCCTTGCTTTTATGACCAGTGGAAGGCAGGAGGAGCTGATACTGCTGACAAGAAGAGTCCTTCCCTTGGCACTGACCTGGGCATTGGTGCTGTGATGGAGAGGAGGGGACAGGGGAACTGCTCCTGCTTCAAGTAAGTTCATTTTATTTCTTGGGAGCGAATTAAGGGACCACATTCCTCAAGCTATAGGTGCGAGAGCATCAAAATCATCCTCATTTACCAGTGAGCTGATCCAGAACGGTGAAACCCAGTGGTTTCCGAGTCCCAAGCAGCACTCCAAACCCAGGGACCTGTGGTTCAAAAAAGCACCTTGAAGTGGTACATGTGGGTATGAAAATTCAAGCCTTCCTCTCACCTTTAAGCCTATTTCCATGGAGGTTAAGGTTTGAATGACCTCCAGGACTCCCATTCTTGGCAGGCCCCAGCTGCCCTGTGTCCGGGTCTGTGATGTCCGGAGGTAGAGCAGCGACTCTTTCACGGGCACCCCCTTGCCGTGGGGAAAGAGCTTGCGTGCCCTTGTGAGGTTGAGAGCTGTGCTGGTGGTGGCATGTGCCCCCGGTGGGGTCTCCCAAGCCAGACAGGTCTCAACTGAAGGGTCAGACAAAGTGTGTCCATGGGCAGGATGGGCTCACTAGCCTTCGGGCAACCATCCTAGGAGAAGGACAACTCTGACTCCAAACCCGGGCAGACGGAGCTCGTTTAGCCTTGTAAGGCATCCATCATCTAAGAGAAGGATACTCTAAACAAACCTACGACCTGAGGACTTCGCTGTCACCATCCAAGCTTGCTAGGCCCTGGCAGATGAACCTCAGGTGTAAAGGGTGGAGCCAGTTCTGCGCACGCTGCGCCTCACCTAAAAAACCCACCGTGCAGGTCCGAAGGGTGCACTCATCGCTTGCAGTGAGCGTGGGAAAAGCCCTTCCCAGATCTTTGTTCACAAAGTCAAGCCATGAAAATGAAGGTTTGAATGCAAATGAAGCTTGTGGTGTCTCTGGCTGTCTCTTGGTACTTCAGGTGATTCTCCTTTATAAAAGTACATTTTTTTAAAATTACAAAGCCAGTGTATGTGTACTATAAAAATATCATTGGTGTTTGTCTTCATGCTGGGCATTTTGACCTGACATCCAAACTGAACTCCTTTTATCTAGAAAGCTTATCAAGCAAGCCCTCATCTCACTGCTCTTTGCTGTCCTAGAGTTCATCCCCTGGACCAGCACAATGACCAAAGTCTGCAGAAAAAACTCCCAAAAAAATGTTTCCAGGGGTGAGTACGTCTCACTTTCTAACTCTTCATTATTTCTTGACACTGCATGTCTACATCTCTTAAGTAACACCTCATGCCTATCATTTCTTACACCACCTATCACCACAGTGGATACATCATGTCCTTGAAACACCAGCCTGCAGAATCTTGCAATTCATCTTCTTCAAGCCACTACTCCAGCTGCAGTTTTGCTTGTTACACTGACTTGGGGAAACTGGTTGGTTAGAGGAGCCTGAAACCACACAAAGCAGCATTATTTCTCTCTCTCCAGTTTAATCAGAACAGGCACAGGTCCAACACAAATCCTCAGCTGAATTTCCTACAAGCAAAATGCTGGTCAAAAAAAAAAAATAATAAAAAAAAAGCGTGATCATGGCAAGCATTTATGACAAGCAGCTCATCAGTGGCCAAGATTTTGCATCTGCATCATTATTAATCTGATCTGCCAGATCTCATTCTCCGAAGTCAGTCCTCCTGAAGAGCTGATACACCATATAAAAAGCACACTCTGTAAATGACAGAGAACGATGACAGTTCTCATCAGTGGTGAAACAGAAGAGGGAAATGCAGATTCTGCTGTGTGCTGCTCTTACTTGTTACACAAAGTAGGAAATTTTTTGACCTGTGTCACATCAGATGATGCAATTTCATCCCTTTCAAACACAGCGGGCCAAACTCCCGACCAGGGTGAGCTGCTGCACACCCACTGAAATTGATGGAGCTATGCCAGTTCAGCTCAGAACCTGGCTTTGCCTATCAGCTCATTCAGCAATGATTGCACTTGACATGCAGCACAGAACAAGCTTTCGTTTTTAAAAAGAAAACAGTGGAGTCTTTCACTGCTAACCCAGCCTATATATAGTCCCAGTTCCAAGAACAGGATTAACTGTCCTTAGCTCAGGCTCCAATGTATTTGTGCAAAGGAAAAGAGAGGAGGAAAAAAGCATGGTTTTCCCTCTTTGGCACGCTGATGGCAGGTCTCACCACTCGAGACAAGAAATGACAGTCGGTAGAGCAGGGCAACTTTGCTTTCTGTTACAGCTGACATACGCACTCAGTGTCCTTATAGGGACTTTAACTCCCCCACCCAAACACCATCTAGCCATATCCCTCACCTTTACCAGCCAGAGTGCCCTGGACCAGATCACCAGTTTCTCACAAATTTCAAAAGGACTGTGTCAATCTCTGCAAGAAGCTGCTAAAGCCATTTTCCTATGAATTCCCTGGTGGCATGGCCAGGCTTACCCCAGGCATCCCCAGTCACTGAGGAAACGACTGGCACAGCTGGGTTAGAGGAAAACAGGCCAATCAAAACCCGCTCTGGCAATCATGGCCAACAAAGTGATGCCTTTGGAGAACAGCTGAAGATCAGAACAAGTCAACACAAATACCCTGCGACTATAAGGCTCCCCCTCCCCTCTTGTTTTGAAACCCAGGATAAAATCAGAGCAATTACTTACTGCCCCTTTCTTTCTTGCAGCATTATGCAAAATGTTGGTGCTTCTTAATAATTTCTATCTGTTAACTGAAGTTGCAACCGTATTCCTCCAAGCTTTCCTTTCAGTTCATGCATTTTCCCTGAATAATTGCATGAAATAAATCTTGCTTTAAGGTTTGATTACCAAAAAAGCATTAAGTATCTGAAATGTAGGTTTCTCTCATGTAACACAAAGCATCCATTGGACTATGAGAGAACAGAAACAGCAGAACATCGTGAATTCAGACAGCGACATATTTACAAATACATGTTTTCTTTCAACAAACATTTTTCTGTATTTGCTTAAAAGGCACAAATTCAGGATTTCTACCAACAAATTGATAAAAAGCAGATCTTATGGCTATACCTGTGGACTTTGCCATGGCAAATCCTCTGCAATGCACGCAAGTATCCCTGCACAGAAGGACAACACGGGACAACATGTCACTCCCTGCACAGAGGTTTCAAAGTGCAGAAGTCAAGACAGAACTGCTGCCAGTACAGAAAGTGAATCCTACAAACTTTGAACTGGGGACGTTGCGGGTTGTGTGTCGGACCCTGGTGCACATAGCACACCGGGCACCACTAAGCTCCCAACCGGATTGGCCTGGGGAAATCTAGTAGCAGCTCCCTCCCTTTCTATTCTTTCTTATTTGTATGTTTTCTCCTATCTGCTCTAGCGTTGGGCAGGCTAAAAACCGAGCATGAAAGCACAACATGAAAGCTGCTAAACTTCTGCAAAGAAAAAAAGGCAACGCTACATTTCAACCAGGATTTCACCCCTGGTCACATGAAAAGATGACCCCTACCCTCTCCACCAGCATGGTTTTTAAGTATTCAAAGCACAAACTCCCAGTATGCTGTCTGAAAAGCCCAGGTATAAAGTTTATCCTTTAATTTGAGGCTTTGTCACTTGACCAGGGGAGGTAATCAGGACAAGGCTCTGGACCATGCTGCTCAAAACATGACAATGGACACACCAAAAATCCAAGCTGGCTGCATGAAGCAATTAAAGTAGTGTTTACTATTCCACGACAGTTAACACGTTGGACTGACCTTTCATCTACTGTTTAGTACTGAACATTAAGCTGCAGAGTTACTCATGCTTTGCATTTAGTACTGGCAGCAAAACTAACAGCATTGGATAGCTATTCCCACGGCAAGACACATGTTCCCTCTGCCCAGCTGTGCACATACTTCTGTAAGTATCGTATTTGATATTTAACATCACTTCCACATGTCACATTCATCTGTTACCATTAGAAATTACTGGTAACACTGCTCCAAAATGTAAAAAACACACAAAATATCTGGGGTCATGCAGCTGCTAAAATTCTGTCCCTTCCTTACATGCTGGGAGATAAAAAGGGAAGGCTGGTGCATGCCCATACGTCCCTGCGGCAGCTCCCAGCCAGATGGCAGAAGTACACAAGCTGTGGAGAAGTTTCTTTGTTTTCTCTCCTTCTAGCTGCTTACAGCAGCCATGTTATAAAGGGAGGGGTAAGATGCGTTTTGCAAGAGCCTGGCAGCCCAGCAGCTGGAATATCCTCTCCAAAGTGGGCAGTTTTCCATTTGACACCCTTGGGCTGTACTTGAGCAGGAAGGACCTGGAGTTTCCATTCCCTGGGGCGATGCTCTACTGGAGAGGCTACAGATGAAAGGGAGAGGTTAAGTCTTGAGCAAAGCACCTTGGCCACTGCGCTTTTGACTGATCTTAGTGCCATGACTAGGTAAAAGGATGGTTATTTCTGCTGTTGGCTGTAATTTGCCTGGTCAGACACTTGGTGTGCCCAGGACTCTGCATTTTGACAGCACAGGTAGGATTTTTGGGACACAGGTTGCCAACACAAACGCAGGTCTTTCCCATTCATCCTGTGTTCTTTCCAACTTGAACTTGTGGTGCTGACCTGCTGTGGGCACTGCATCTCAATCACTGATGACCCTCTCTTCCCACCCTTTCTTCACCTCTGCCTGGTGGCTTTTCCGTAACACACTTCTAAACCTCCATTTGTTACATCTTTTTTGAGGCAGAGTGATGGGCACGATGAATGGACAGTCTGTGGATACCAGAATAACATTCAGTTCATATCCAGACCGGAACATTAATAAATACAAATATATTAAGCGAGTCCCTGCCATTCATGGTTTGGGGCTTGGTTTTTTTTCAGATCCACAGTGGCTATTTACATTTAAATCTCTATTTTCTGTATTGTGACTGAAGTTATCTGTCTTATTCTCCCGCAGCTCAAATATTCCCATTGCAGATTCAAAAGGGCAAATTTTCAAAGGCTGCTCAGCATGCTAATTATGATAGAATCACTACTGATTTGATCTTGCCTGCTGCTTCTTTTAGTATTTCTAGGCAGGTGTTTTGTGCAACCAATATGCCAGCTCAACGGTCAAAATTATTACAGGATTGCTGATAGAAGGTGACTCAGTGTATTTTAAAAATCAGTATCATTTCTTTAAGAAAGAAGAAACCTATCAAACCAGGTTGCAGTTGTATTTAATGCACATTTTGCTTTTAACAGCAATTTGCCAGTTTAAACAGTGTAGAACTTACAATGCTTAATTAGTGAAGAGGTTATAGTGCTTATAAAATTGTATCTAAAATATACCTTATTCATTGTCTATTGAAGAACATTTTTAAGACAGTGTAATATTATAATGACACGCTATACAGCAGCAGTATGTTCACACAGTTAAGGCCGTGTCAGCATCCTCCTCATGAACCTTTTTTCAGGGTCTGAACACATCAGCCATAAAAATACAGTGCAGTTTGAAAATGTACGACATTCGGCCAGTGAATCCCGTATTGACTTTAGTAAAATAAGAATAAAAACAGCCAAACACACTTACAAAGGACTCCACCCAAATTTATTTTGGATGATTGCTGTCTTTGCACAACTTGCTCAAAATTTCCAAAATGAAATATAAAGGAGTGGACAGCACAGTCTCATTGGGTTTAGACGAATCTGAGTGCAAAATGCTGTAGAGTGGGTGCGCCACAGATGCACAATAACCACTTCTCACATACTGCACGTTTTAACAGACACAAGGCTGCTTCTGCCTAAGTATTCAGACTGGCAGGTAAAAGCAGTTCTACCACCATGTGAATAATAAACACTAGTCATCTGCAGTGGTAAAGACTTACTGGTCATGATGAAACTAGTTTACCAGGTCAGCACAATGGCGACCGAGGTACCATGTTACTCCCTGTGGTCAGGGTAAGAAACACCTGAATTTTTATGGTATTCATGTCCTCATAATTCAAGGGCTTATCATGCTGCCCACCAAGCTGAAGCATTTGTTTAAGCAAAGAATGTGAACAAGGTGAAATACTGTATGGAAAAGAACTCAGCAACTTGTTCAGAGAAATGCCAGAGCTTGCCTAAACTCACCCTTCAGGCATGCCCTAACAGTTTCTTGAGTTTACTGATAAAATGCTTCTTATTGCCATACGGTTTGATTAAAAGAAAATCTCTAGTCAGGGATCTACTTAAACATGTTCTACCTCTGCTGAAAGCACAGTATCTGTAAGCGCATTCCCAAAACATTACCCTATGAAAGTGTGCTTCAGGTGTGAATTGCCGTGGAATCACGAAGAGCTGATGAAACTTTGAGGAGCTGCAGAACCAAGTTCTTTATACAGAATTTGCTTATTTATTATTTTTACACTTCCCCATTCAAGAAGTTTTCCTTTTGTCACCACCTCTTTTGTTACAATGTCTCTGGAAGCACTCCCATTGCACACTTTTCAGACTGAGAGATAAGAATAAAAGACTGAAGAATTACCTATTTCAAGCTTCGTGAACCACGCATACACACATTTATTAAAAAAAAATTACCTAAACATCTACTTGTTCTTTGGACCAACACCAGCCTCCCTAGGTCACTGTAACATCTTATAAACCTTTCATGAAGGATTTTAAAATGTACTTCAAAACAAAAAAGAGAACAAATACATTAAAACATCATCGACACAGAGACAGAAGAGGGAAAACAAAGCAGAGACATCCCATGCCAATTTCTCTGCTGGCACAGGTTAGCAGTGTCCTCTTGAAGTCTGCTTTCTGCCTTCTTGCACCATTTTCTTTTATCTCACGGTTTTAAAAGGGAGCTGCAGAAGACAAGAGCAAATTCTACGTATGCCCCCAAACGTGGGCGACACACTAAAATCCTTCTTAAGGGAATCAATGAGCAGACAGCCTGTTTCAGCTCTTTGTCCTATCAGACTTCCGTGCACAGGCATCCACAGAACAGGGCTAACTTTTTCTCTACCTCAGAAAACTGCTCTAAGAACAAATGCAGGTACAGTTGCTTGGACAAGTCACAACAGTAAGGGCTGCATCAGTACCTAAAATACTCCCTTGCTTCCTTCTGCCGATCCCTGCAAGCAGAGCAGGTAGAAAGATAAGACCTACCAAGAGTAATATTGGTATACGGATGTTTATAGGACACTACATATGGTAGTGGTTGATTTAGCTCAGCACAATTAAGTTTCAAAATAAAAACTCCCTGTATTTTTTTTTTTAATAAGGGATTAACACAAGTCAGCGTAAGGGATTGTACAAGAACGACTCAAACTGTATCCCATTACTCAACACAAGAAGTAGTTTTATAATCTGTCCACATCTGATGATGGTCCACATAAACTAATACACAAACATGTCTATTGGTTGTACCAGGGGAAAAAATAGCAAATAATTTCCAGCCTCAGTTTCCATGTCTGTATTCTGTGATACTGGGCACATACCCCAGGCAAATGAAATGCTGCGGCAACAGCCCATACAATCTGTATTAAGTTTCCTCACCTATGATGTAAAAAGAAGGATGCAGTGTGTTAATAGGCAGAAATCAGTTACTTACTGCAACAAAGCTCACCTGTCATCTATTAATTTCATAAAGATATTATGGGCTATCATCATGGAAAGAGATCTTCATTCCCAAACTCGAATCTCCCGCCCTTCACTGAACAAATTCCTCAAAGCTTTCAAGATAAAGTGAAGCAGAAGTTTCAGCTACAGACACATAGTGCAAAGGTTCAGTTTGGCACTGCAACATTATGGACAGACAAGAATTTATGGTAAACTCCGTTTTGATTTGGAAAAAAGAATCCTATAATTTAACCAATGTTGTCAAATGTATTGCATACTATTGTAACTTCACAGTAATCAAAATCAGACATCAAGGTTTCTATAGAAGCAGCAATCACAGATTGCAGTAAACTATACCACTCAAGGGAGAAAAATTGCATTTTGGCAATTTCATAGTCAAGTGTTCCTTATGCTCCTCCAACAGTCATTTGTCAGATATTTTCCTGTTTAAAAGGTGCATATTGTTCCTCTTCAGTCTTCATGAGACTTCTCTGCAATGACTTTGCATTCATACTGAAAAACAGGAGTTGACAAAGTTAATGATAGTAATTTACATAACTAACGAAAAAGACTGCTTACGAGGGGGATTTTTTCTGTCAAATGGGTGATAAAATAGCTTAGCTTACACTTCACTCAGTGAGGTTTGGTCTCCCTAAGCTCTGTGCAGACAATGTTGGCTGCAATTTCTGTCGTCTTGAGCAGCAGAAAGAACAGTTCGGACTTTGAGCACGGCCTGACTCCTCCCCAACCAAACACAGGAGCTCTTATTTAGCTCCCGGTCCTGAAAGGACTGAAACTATGCACCGGAGAGCATACAGAGCAAAGGCATGGGCTGTGCTCTGGCTAACAGTACTAATGGCTCGCTAACTAGATCACAAAGCTGACTCCACCTCACATCCACAAGCTGATTGGTATGTATGAAGGAAAGGATGACATGCAGATTAACATTTTACTGGAAGGCAATCGACACCCCCTCCAAACTTACCATTGCCAGCTGCCTGCCAATATTGCCCATAGTTATTCCACCAGCAAAAAATATACATGGCAGCCAGGAACGAACATAAAGGAAATCTGGAGACGTGTATCTGGAAAAGAACACTTGTTTTTGAGCTGAACATTGTGCAATACATAGAGTCCTCCAATCATGAGACAAATCCACAAGTTTAAGTACCAGGACATTTCAACTAAAAAAAGACATGTATTACAGAAACTTAATTACTTGCAGCAAATAACAAAGGAGGCTTCTTATTGATTATAATGCCATTTTTCAGCTAGAAAAGCCATGTTGCATTGTCGGTAAGGTAGCAATTTTATTGAAGTAAGCAACTTCCAACTGAAAGTCTCACAAACACATAAAAGCTTTCATGAACAATTTCAAGTCCAATTTATGCAATGCTCAAAAAAATAAAGTGCTGGTAGCTTCAGAAGCCATGTAAAATTCCACTCTTTCATTTACTTTGATTTTATGTCATTTAACCTTAAAGAACTAAATACTTACTGATAAACTCCATTGTAGACCAGAAGTTGCGACACCAATGTGGCCAGGAAAGCAATTCCTACTCCGAGACCAAAGCCACTTCGTGACCTATCAAACGTCCACCACAGTCCGATTGACAGGGCTGCTAATGTAAGAGACAACTGGATATTGTTGGCAAAATCCACTTTCTGTGCTGATTGTTAAGGATAATCTTGGAAATGTCACACAAGTGTGAAGTAGTTTCCTTCATTCTGTTTATCACATTGTGGCACAGAAGAAAATATGGGATTAGCTATTCTCAGCTGTCGCACAGCTAACAGGTATAAGGAAATAAGCCTTGGAAGTGTTGTCAATATATCAGGAAACTAAAAACTTTGTATTTCTTCAATTCTTCAAATTTTCACTGCACAAGAGCAAAGAGACCATACACCTACCACACAACACAGACATTTTATACAGACAATGTATGCTACTGTTCAGAGTAAGGATATCTCATCCTTACCTGGTCTTTTATTACACTAAGCCTGAAATGTTAAATTTAGCATTAGACTCCTCCAAATCACAGGGATTTACTGAAAGAAGGTACTTATCACTCTTACTTAATTGCAATTTTGTTGAATTTTTGTACTCGTTTACATTCAGCTACGGTAAAATGTTACAGTTGAAATGTTTTCTGTAAATCAGAATGTAAATAACGTTACTGTGAAAGTATTCACATAAATCATCATCGAAAACCAGTTTTGTCAACTCCGTGATAAAAGTGTGAAGTTACTCCAGATATCTTTGTAGTGTTCCACATACTTCAAAAAGTTTTGGAAATACTAACTCATCCTCACTGCTCCTGTCCAAAACAGATTTTTAAGAGGGAGGCTGCCAAGTTTCTCAAGCCTGAAAGCAAATTTATAGCACGACAACATAAAAAACACTTCCCTATTTTCTCACAAAGCCCTTAAGAGAGACCCAGAGGAAGTGAGAAAGAAGTTGGACTAACTGAAATAAATAATTAAAAGGATAAAAATCAATAGTATCAGAAAAAACATGAGACAACACAAAAAAACACAGCAAATATGGCAATGTGCAGAACTGGTAATAAGCTGAAAAGAAAGCAGTCTGGAGAGCTCTCAAGGAAATACACAGTCCATTAATGACGTCCTGGAATACGCGTAACAGAAAACTGCAGGAAGGTTTGCCGTGAACGACCTGACCCACGCAAGGAGAAACTGTCTATTCTCTTGGATTTCTTAAAAGCAGCAAAGTTGCACATGCTTACACAGCAGGTACGGTCCAGGTCAGTGAGAACCACAGGATCAGACTAATGCATCTTTGGCAAGGTTTGCGAAGGACAGTAGGAATGACTCAACTTGGGCAGCTCCAGCTCATCCGGCCATGCTGGACAGGACAGCTGGTGGAAACAAAACCAAACAACAAAACCCATCTGGGGGCCAAGCAACCTCAGTAAGAATTCAGCCAGCTCTCACATCTTTCAACTTGCTCTCTTTTCCTGGCACTGAGATTTGGTAGCCTGCTACCAGAACTTCTGCAAACTGTGTTGGAGCTGTCACTGAGGGCGATGAGAGTTCCAGAGATGATCAACTTTCTACTTAGTTTACAAGAACCAAATTTTCACAGACAAATTCCAGGTTTACCTGGCAGAGGAGGCACTAAGCAACTACACAAAACCACCAAGACTCACAGCATTACCAGTAAGGTGTGTCAATCCACATGCACCCTGTCACCCAGAATGTCCCCAGCTGTTTCAGAGGGAAGGGAAGTCAGTTTTGAGCACACTTGTGCAAGGATGTATCTGAATAGCTACACAAGGAGTATAATGCACTGCAACACACCAACAGACTTCTAATTGC
>NW_010421163.1:14799-22146 GCF_000710305.1 Buceros rhinoceros silvestris
GCTGAATGACCACAGGGATGGTAACCACTCTCTCAGCATCAAGGCATCATTTGCAGAATGGGATAACAATGCTTACTTGCGTTGTGGATTACCTGGGTATTACGTGATACTAAAGTTTCTCCATTCTTTGCAAAGTGCATGCGCTTTACTGATGACCTAAAGTCAGGGCTTCAACCTTCTACTATGGTGTTGAAAGAACATCAACCCTTGCAATGTCTTGAAGAACTTTCCTGTAATACCTTCCACATCAATATTTCCCCACACTTAAATTATGCAAAGAAAATAAAGTCTGTAAGTAAGACAAAGCTCAACACTGAGACATTTCTAAAGAAAAGATTTTTCAGAATGAAGAGATGTGAGACTTATCACCTCCAACTCTGCTATGACAGTTTAACACATATTCTGCATCTCCCTTGCAAAAAGCCGGCAGGTTATATCCTTAACAACAATTCACTGTAACTGACTATGTGAGCTTTGTTTTAGTGGAAACCCATTTGTTATCGCCAATTTCATCAGAATATAGGATACAGCGCTGGCATGATTTATTCCCACAAAGACTGCTACACATCGCATTACACTGGACCATTCTCTCTTAAATTTATGTGGCTCTCCCAGATGTCTGTCCATGCATGGGTACAATAACCCAATCACGGCTGTGGAGACAGGAAAGAAAAAAGGCCCAGAAGTTAAAGCACTGGCAATATTTAACTAAAATAAAGACATTCTAGACTTTGATGATTATTGTCACTACTAAAACAGATCTTCTAAGGATAAATAGTACAAAACATGGATAATAGAAGAGAAGGAATTTCAAAGAATTTCATTATTAAAGAAGCCCTGTAAAACTTCAGCAGCATCTTCAACCACTGCAGCAGTAATCTGGCAGAAGTAGCAAAACAGAGACAATTTCAACTAGGGGTGGAGGCTGAAAGAGCTCTGCATCCTTCCAAAATCTGCAGCCTCAGACTGTAGTTTGAAAAGAGCAGTAATAGCTTGCAGGCTGGCTCTTTTGAAAATCCCACATACCAAACACGCATGTTCAAATAACTGCAAAACAAACCAACCACAGTAAGGGCAGAGCATGGTTTATAATATCAGGGTTTTGTGTCTTCCTTTGTTTTTGTTACAAGCAGATTTTGGCTGGATACTATTTTCCTCTTCTTCAATGCTACTATAAAGGCTCACACAGAAGAGGGAAAGCCAAGAGCCTATGGCAGTCGCTGAAGACAGAGAGCAAACAGGACTTTCAACCCCAGGGAACTGCTATGCTCTTTCAACATTTCTTCATAAACATATTCTCTACTGCAATTGCAGCTAGAAAGACTGTTACCAACACTGCTGAGGAGTAACACTGGTACTTAATTTTAACTGGTGCTGCAGGAGGGGAGCAGAGCCTGAGTCATCAGTAGGGAGTCCAGCGCCCTCAGTCTGGCACGCCATTGGAAGTCTGTGGTGGCAAATGCTCTTTATTCTGCCAGAGAGGAAACTGATCTCCAGGATTCAGGAAAATAAATCACCAGTAAAGGTGGAGAGGAAAAAAAACTCCCTGAGAAATTTTCTTGTCAAAGGCATTAGGCCAAACTGATGACTAATAACAGTGACAGAAGAAGGGACTTCTCTGAAAGCATCCTTGACCACCACTGGTTATAAATATGCAAAATCTCTTTATTTTGTACATAATAATAAACCATACTGCAGAGAAATATTCACAGAAATTCCAGGAAGGCTGTGCAAGGACCAACGGTAAGAAAACGAGTGAATTATCAGCATTCACCACTGAGGTTCCCTGTATGTATGCTAGCAGAGAAGATAAGGAAAGAAAACAGAGAAGACTCATAATGAAAGAAAAAGAACTTGAACACCTCAACAGGGTCACTCCTGCTGGGAAAAACCCATTCAGGCAGTAATATCTTTAGATCAGGAGGCTTAAAACCAAGCAGTGCAACTGCCTAGCAGACGACTGACTAAACTTTACACATCCAGTCTTTCCATCAAAATCAGCAACCCATCCGAGCCAGAAAGGCCCACAATTTTCTTATGAGACGATGGCAGGATCTAGCCTTCATGACTTCCCCATACGCAGCTGCAGACTTGTTCTCCTTGGGTCATCCAAGAACACCAAGGTGCAGCCTGACACCAACAGCTGACAGCGCAAACATTACAGTGAACAGAGCAAACCTTTTGCATTGCTGCTGCATGCTGGGATTCTGTCATTGCAACCCCCACTACTCTACACATAAAAGATCAAACTTTTACCTTATTTGTCAAGACAATCAGTTTATAGTATAGAAGAAAAATGCAGCAAATCAGGATACAAACCGAAAACTCATCAACAATCTCAGCCACACAACGGAAAGAGGACTAAGACCATTAGCAGATAAAGCAGGTATGTAACTGCCACCACAACATGCCAAATCCATTTCCACAGGAGAATAAAACTGACATACTCAGAGAGATACTTGGAGGGTTTCCTTTCACATCAAACTCCTCTACAAATTTTGGGGTGTAGTATTTCAATGAGGTAGCAAAAAGAAAGCAATTAGATGACCAGGAAAAAAACCCCAGACTTAAATATTATTATCACTATTATCATGACAGTGATGGCAGCTCAAAAGCTAGTTTATTGACTCATATTAGGACCCAGAAATGTGAGCTGCTCAATTGTATTAAAACTGACCTCTAGGAAGATACGACTTTTTCTGTAAAGGTTCGCTAAAGCAGAACTCTCCAGTACTGGCTGCTAAGAATATTCCCTGTGTAAAAGGTAAAACTGACCCACAGGAGCAGTGATCTTCAGAGCCAAGCAGAAAGCCAAATTTCATCAGGATTTTAACATGGAATATGCCTTGATACTTGAAGAAGAAAGAAGAGGAAAAGTGACACTCATCACTACCCACAGACATCTCACTTAAACTAGCTAAACGTGCAAAAGCCTCACTCCCTACGTGGTTGTGGGAGAAATGGAGCATGTGCACTGACCTGATGCACGGACCTAATCGAGATGCTCCGTTCTGCAACGTGCCTCTACAACTGCAAACTGCATGCCTGGCCTCAACTCCCTGAGACACAGACAGGTCTCCCAGCTTCACAGAGCTAAAGCGATTCCTTGAACTGGCATGAGGAACAATCGGAGAGCTGGACCACAAAAGGGAGGAGCATTACTCAGGGTGGTTTGCTGCGCTCAAAGCAAGCTACCATGCACTGCACAATCTGACACTTTCAGGGTATTTTCAAGGGCTGCCTGTAGTGCACACTCGTGTAATCCAACCTCAGGGTTACAAGCAGCACCACCTTCTAAGGTCTGTTAAAGCTGTACTCTAACCCAGCTGAAAAAGAAACAGTTAGGCTCTGCCAACAGTAAAACAAGTTAGCAGAGCAACAATTTCATTTCTACACACGGGGAGAGCAGGACGGTGAGAGCTCAAAAAGGGTAGCGATGCTGGAAGAGAAACTTCCATCTTCCACAGCTTTTACACAGTTTTTTGTAACTATATAACCATGTCTCCACCCTTTCACCTCCACGCCAGCCAGGCACACGTACACAACTCAACTTACCTGATGCTGTGCCACAGCAAGGTGGTACCCACCAAGCTGAGGAGAAGATGCTTGTGATCACATCAGGGGGGAAGAGAGTAACGTTTCTCTGGATCTGAAGCAAGTTTAATACTAATGCAAGAAATACGCCAATAAAAAACAGCACTATACCACGAATTACCAAATTCATGCCACGGCTGGTTACAGATGAAATGTATGGGCCACACTTTTTTGGTAAGGTTGGCATTGCATCATTTTCTGCCATGACTTCTTATGTTCCTAGAGACATCCGACCGGCTGTCTGTGGAGGATTCACTTGCACTCAGTATTTTGTCTCTCCTCAATTAGGAGATACCCAAACCCTGAAAAATAATTTAAAAAAAAGGGGTGAAAAATGCAGATATAAGAAACATTAAAAATATGACTGTTAAATAAATTGGAGATTGGTTTTAAAAAATACTACTATTATATTTTTCTGAATTTTCTGAGGAGGTAGTTAGTCATTTGAGAGCAGAACCAACCACAGCCACGAAAACATTTTACAAATAAACCAGGTTTTACAAACAGCTTTGTCTACTAGGAGGCAGAAGCGAAGGAAACGTGGGAAGGGGACATCTAGGAACGTGAAACCATAGAGAGGAGGTGAAGAAATGAAACCAGTATCAGATGGAAGAAAGGCTTGCTTTGCAGTAACAATAAACTGGTTTTCTCCCCTTCTTTAAGCAACAACTGGAGAGTATGTCATTCAGAAACAAGTAAACACTGCCCTTAATTTCAAGTCAGCCAGAGAGATTCACATATCTCTCCTCCTGAAGAGACACCAGAAAACATTTCTCAACTGGAAAGTAAAATCTGAGAAATATTTTACACGATGGAGCCAGAATTTCAGCAGTCCCACAGCACATCCATTGTTGTAACCCCAGATAAGGGCAGACAACTCAGCAAACCAGAGAAGAAATCTCAATACAGAGAAACGTTTACTGAAATAACACATGTTGGTGAGAGCTACCATACGGTACTACAAACGGTAGCTGTGATCAGGCACAAAAGAGCCCGAGAGCGAAGGGAAAAGGAGCTCCCCCGCCCATGCACCAGGTAGTGTCCTACATGAGTAACTCTGCCGGCACTACAGGAATGGCAGAGTTCCCATCCCAACCACTCTTTTTAAAAAGACCTGTCCATCAGGAGTCTTGTTATACACAGACTCAGTGCCACATTCGTGTATAACAATGATTCTGATCGACAGCTTAGCCATCTGGAACTTGAGGGAAAAAACCCCTGACATTGTTTTTAAATTTGAAACTGCCAGCTGGTGGCAGCTTTTGTTAACTCTTACTTATGGCCACACGGGCACAAGAGGAACCAAACCAGCGCACCCACCCCCCTTCCTGCTCGGCTTCTGCAGGCCCCCAGAAAGCTCACTGAAGGCACAGCAGCAGTGCAGAGGACGCAGCATTCACTTCTGTTGACTGAAGTTAAATATATCCAGGTAACTGTACAGAATATGTGGTGCCATTCTATGGCATCCTCCATCACTCAGAAAAAGTTCCAAGCGGCAAAACAAAAGAAAAAAATGTTCTGATCACATGTAACTTCCTGCCAGTGGTTCAGGGAGGCAGCAGAGTCCTCCAAAGAAGACAGTATCTCTTCTACACAGTCAATTCTCCATGTTATTTGTAATCATGAACACGTCTTGGGGGGAAAGAGGGCAACCACGGTGTCTGGCTTAAGTCTGCTTCCTGACTCACTCTGAACCGATGTCTCCATCAAGGCTGGCGCTGGCACTGCAACACATTTCCCTCAAGCAAAAAGGAGGTGCTCCAGAACTATTTTTTTCCCTCCTCCAGAAAACATGCCAGTGAAGCTTGGATAATACATTTAGCCTCCAGGAAAGAGAGCAGGGAGGCACAAACACCTCACAAATACATCACTGTTTCAGCTGCAAGTCTGCCCTGTTCCTGGGGGCTTTTCCCACCAGGTCATCAGGAATTCCCAGAACTTACATGAGTCTTTTCAGTACATGGCATTGGAGACTGTAGGTCCCAACTACAAACTCTGCAGGAATACTGTACCCACCGGGGGCTTTTTAACTGTTACATCCCTTCTCTGCTTTAGCTTTAGCCTAGGAAAACAAGCTGGACACTCGAGTCTCCACTTACTTCACCAACATCTCTTGGCTCTTCCTGAAGTCTGCACATCCTTTTTTTTTAAACCATGACCAGAGCTTTTGGATTGTCATCAAACATCACTACCACATCCTAATTTGTGCATCAAAGTCATCAATTAAAATACTGAGCGAGATCAATCCCAGCACCTGTCTTTGACAAAATCTATTAATCATTTCCCCGCAGCCATTACTTCCCCATTTTATACCATCTCTTGGAATCTCCCTCTAACGAGACTCCTGTAATTCCTCAAATAATCTCCAATTTAATCAAGAATCATCAACATGGCAATACTGATGTAAACCAATCAGATCTTGCTTCTTTTTTTCTAGAAATACTGATGATCTAACAAAAGTCCAATTTTATTCTGGCATAAACCAGTTTCAGAATTTAAAACCTGCATTTACTCAATTTCCATTTATTTAATATCTCATTTGGCAAATATATATTTAATTGTGAAGGTTTATCAAAATGTAACAAGACTTTGCTCTGCAAGGAAATTACTTACTGCTTTTATACAACTACTGCAGCTACAAGTCATTCAAGGCACCAGGAACAGATTTTTCCTATGAGATAAACAGCCTGACCTCAACAAGTGCACTTGGGTGGGCAGACACAGTGAATGTTTGTCACAAGTAATGCAAGGGCCCAAATTAGCATCATGCAGTAGCTTTTGTCCTGGTTTCTCACCCTACACATTGTTCCTATTTGTTTCATTCCAGTTTCCAAATTTTCTCAGCTCATTTCCTCTTAGACCTTCTGGTGTGCCTCAAACAGAGTCATGAGGGAGCGGAGCAAGGTGACCAACGCTCATCTAAAGGTTCTTCAGTGCCTTGGACAGTCTGGGTTCACAATGGTCAGGCATGGCAAAGGTCACCTTCCATGAAAAAGGAAATTAAGATCTCTAAAGAAGACATCGGCTCCTTTTTCTGGACAGGGAGACTAGCATGCCTGCAGACAGAGGAGACGATGTCTCTCGTAAGCCTTGAGTTCTACTGAGGGTTTCCACTCGTATGGGAATACTTCACATATTGAACCAACACTACCTCTAAGCCTTCATCTCTTGGGAATGCATATTCAAAAGCTGAAACACCACACTGAAAGCTACAGGCTTGGCACTGCCCCAAAGTCTCAGCTGTGCTTCCCCTCCTCGGTGGCACACAGCTTCAACTCAAGCTTTAATATACCACGTGAGAGCATTACATACGATTCGTAAGGCAACCACACAATGTCTGGCACTGCGCTAAAAGCTAACAACTAAATTACCGCCTGAGACATTTTCAAAACACTTAGTCACTTAACTGTCTTCTAATTAGAAGATGAGTCCTGCAAGATCTCCCCAGTGCTCTTTCATGCTCATGAAGAGCCTTCTGTTGTGTGCGATTCACAGCTTCTGACTCGATACGGACACATTAGGAACAGTGCAGTGTGATGGGGGCCAAGAGAGAAGATTTATTTAAGCAACACCATGCAGGAGACGGCAAAAGAGGTGGAATGACAAGAAACCATCTGTCTTCTGCGAGGTAACACCAAAAGCAAACCACCACCCCCTTCTCTGGGCACCAGAAGAGAGAGCTCTCCCGACAGGTCTGCTCCAGACCCCCGGGTCTGCGGAGCCCCACCTGCCCGGGCATCAAGCCGGTCGCTT